>NW_026288694.1:0-35000 GCF_023373465.1 Oncorhynchus keta
TTGGTGAGTGACATCTCTCCTCTCCTTCCACATGGTTGTCATCCATTTTGTCAGTGGGAGGGTTCTGGTGTGGTGGAGTGACATCTCTCCTCTCCCCTTCAACACGGCTGTCACGCCATTCTCTCCTTTTATTAGTTAGTAGGAGTTCTCTCTCTCACTAGGGAGAATAGGGATGCAAGCAAGGAGAAGAAGGAGGAGAGGGGGAAGGAGGTTCAGATGTAACAGGGAGCCACAAATAAATATCTCCTTCTCTTCTTCCCTGTTTTCCCCTCTCTCACCCCTCTCTTTCCACCCCCTCTTTCTACCCACCCTCTCTGTCCCCCTCTCCTTCCACCCCTTTCCCCCTCTCTCACCCCTCTCTTTCCCACCCCCTCTTTTCTTCCCACCCCTCTGTCCCCCTCTCCTTCCACCCCTTTTCCCCTCTCTCTTCCCCCTCTGTCCCCCTCTCTTTCCACACCCCTCTTTCTTCCCCCTCTACCCTCTCTCTTCCACTCCTCTCTCTTTTCCCCTCTACCTCTTCTCTTCCCCCTCTCTTTCACGCTCATTTTATGCTGTAATAAGAGGAGCGTGAAATATGTCTTCCGTTCCTTTTTGACAGGAAGAGGGAGGGGCAGACTGAGTCCCAAGGCTTGCGAGACACAAAGAAATGACATACAGATGTAGGATCTTAATTTGAGCCGGTTTGCTACAGCAGGAAAATAATCCTGCAGCAACAGGAGATGTGAATTATTGTGTGGATTACAATTAATGGATATTTTTGTAGGGGTGTTCCATTTTTTGTTCGGGCAAATCATGTCTGACATTTTTAAGTGGGAAAAAGCATTTATATACCTTGAATACACTACAAATGTGCATTTCCGGTATATGTAGGTCCCAGACCATTACCCCGACAGGAAGGAACAAAGGAGAGACCCAGTTCAAATACTCTAAAAGGCATCCTTACTTCCTCATTTTCCTTGAGATGTTCACTGCTCCACTGCTAAATGTAAAATGATTGGATAAGAGAAACACCCCGAGGATCTAGTAGGAAGGCAGGATCCAGTAAAGGGATTCATTTGGGCTCCTGGGTGGTTCAGCGGTCTAAGGCCCTGCATCTCAGTGCTAGAGGCGTCACTACAGACCCTGGTTCAGTGGTCTAAGGCGCTGCATCTCAGTGCTAGAGGCGTCACTACAGACCCTGGTTCAGCGGTCTAAGGCCCTGCATCTCATTGCTAGAGGCGTCACTACAGACCATGGTTCAGTGGTCTAAGGCCCTGCATCTTAGTGCTAGAGGCGTCACTACAGACCCTGGTTCAGTGGTCTCAGGCACTGCATCTCAGTGCTAGAGGTGTCACTACAGACCCTGGTTCAGTGGTCTAATGCCCTGCATCTTAGTGCTAGAGGCGTCACTACAGACCCTGGTTCAGTGGTCTAATGCCCTGCATCTTAGTGCTAGAGGCGTCACTACAGACCCTGGTTCAGTGGTCTAAGGCCCTGCATCTCAGTGCTAGAGGCGTCACTACAGACCTGTCAGTGGTCTAAGGCCCTGCATCTCAGTGCTAGAGGCGTCACTACAGACCCTGGTTCAGTGGTCTAAGGCCCTGCATCTCAGTGCTAGAGGCGCCACCAGACCCTGGTTCATCTCAGCCCTGATCTCAGTGCTAGAGGTGTCACTACAGACCCTGTCTGGGGGTGGTCTAAGGCCCTGCATCTCAGTGCTAGAGGCGTCACTACAGACCCTGGTTCAGTGGTCTAAGGCCCTGCATCTTAGTGCTAGAGGCGTCACTACAGACCCTGGTTCAGTGGTCTAAGGCGCTGCATCTCAGTGCTAGAGGTGTCACCAGACCCTGGTTCAGTGGTCTAAGGCGCTCCATCTCAGTGCTAGAGGCGTCACTACAGACCCTGGTTCAGTGGTCTAAGGCCCTGCATCTCAGTGCTAGAGGCGTCACTACAGACCCTGGTTCAGTGGTCTAAGGCCCTGCATCTCAGTGCTAGAGGTGTCACTACAGACCCTGTTCAGTGGTCTAAGGCACTGCATCTCAGTGCTAGAGGCGCCACTACAGACCCTGGTTCAGTGGTCTAAGGCCCTGCATCTTAGTGCTAGAGGCGTCACTACAGACCCTGGTTCAGTGGTCTAAGGCACTGCATCTCAGTGCTAGAGGCGTCACTACAGACCCTGGTTCAGTGGTCTAAGGCCCTGCATCTTAGTGTGTCACTACAGACCCTGGTTCAGTGCACTGCATCTCAGTGCTAGAGGCGTCACCAGACCCTGGTTCAGTGGTCTAAGGCACTGCATCTTAGTGCTAGAGGCGTCACTACAGACCCTGGTTCAGTGGTCAAGGCACTCCATCTCAGTGCTAGAGGTGTCACTACAGACTCCTGGTTCAGTGGTCTAAGGCACTGCATCTTAGTGCTAGAGGTTACCACAGACCCTGGTTCAGTGGTCTAAGGCACTGCATCTTAGTGCTAGAGGCGTCACTACAGACCCTGGTTCAGTGGTCTAAGGCACTGCATCTTAGTGCTAGAGGCGCTCACTACAGACCCTGGTTCAGTGGTCTAAGGCGCTGCATCTCAGTGCTAGAGGTGTCACTACAGACCCTGGTTCAGTGGTCTAAGGCGCTCCATCTCAGTGCTAGAGGCGTCACTACAGACCCTGGTCTGTAGTGGTCTAAGGCCCTGCATCTCAGTGCTAGAGGTGTCACTACAGACCCTGGTTCAGTGGTCTAAGGCGCTGCATTCAGTGCTAGAGGTGTCACTACAGACCCTGGTTCAGTGGTCTAAGGCGCTCCATCTCAGTGCTAGAGGCGTCACTACAGACCCTGGTTCAGTGGTCTAAGGCCCTGCATCTCAGTGCTAGAGGCGCCACTACAGACCCTGGTTCAGTGGTTCAAGGCCCTGCATCTCAGTGCTAGAGGCGTCACTACAGACCCTGGTTTGATGTATCACAAACGGCGTGATTGGGAGTCCCATAGGGCGAAGACAATTGGCCCAGCGTCCTCTGGGTTAGAGTTTGGCCGGGGTAGGCCAATCACTGTAAATAATAATTTGTCCTTAAATGACTTGCCTCGTTAAAGGTTAAATAAAAGAACTGTATTTGAACAGGGCCGTCAAATAAAGAGACAGCTGGTTGAGAGAAGAAGTGGAAAGGGGGAGAGTGAGAATGTATTATAGAAAAGGGAGGGAGAAAGAAGAGCAGTAAAGGACGGACTGTAACTACCGAGGGGAAAGAGGGACAGGAAGAGGATGTTGTGAACTATAATTACCGTGGATACAGTGATGGATAGTTCAAAGCATTTAGGTGAAGAAAAGAGGTACATCTGCAATTATCACGGTTCTTTGCAACAAAAGGGCTCCAAAACCGACACCATCCACGACCCTCATTACCACCTCTGGTATAGTACAAGACGTAGAAGGTTCTAGAAACATGTTAAATGGTTAACCAAACATAATGACACTTGATGGCTTCCTGATTGGCAAGCACTGTTGTCGACGCTGTCTGAGTGCCTCAGAAGGAGCATTATCCACTGACTGAGCCACCGACGTCTCCTCCTAATTGTTGTTCCATTAAACTCCCCGGGCCATGCGTCAGCATTTCCTTTGTGAGTTGTAATGCATTTTCTGCATGAAGACTTTAATATACAATTAGACACCTACCTACACTGAACCCTTATGTAGCCAGAGGGTGGTTGTTATCTAAGGGGCGTGATTCCACTCACACAACTCTTGTTTGGTAGATGGATGAGGATTGAGTTTGGGAACGTTTTTAATCGTCACCTCCACGTTCAAGCACTTCAACTTGGATGTTTGTCTGTTTCTGTGTTTGGGCCTGATATGGTTCTCAATCAGAGGCAGGTGTTAGTCATTGTCTCTGATTGGGAACCATATTTAGGTAGCCTGTTTTGTGTTGGGTTTTGTGGGTGGTTGTTTCCTGTCTTTGTGTTTTATGCACCGGTTAGGACTGTTTCGGTTTTCACGTTTATTATTTTGTATTCTGTTCATGTTTAGTTCACATATACTGAATCAGTCTGTGTGAAATAATAGTGGTTAACATGATTTTTAGAAAATTACCACTTCCTCTGTCCCCCCATACATACATACATCTGTAATGTTCTCAGTCAAGTATTGCATTTCAAGCACATATTCAACTACAAAGAGCAAGGAGCTATTTTGAATGCCTCAAAAAGAAGGGCATTGATTGGTAAACGTATAACAATAACAAATCAGACATCGAATATCACTTTAAGCATGGTCAAGTTAATAACGATGCTGTGGATGATGTATTAAACCACCCAGACACATCAACGATGCAGTCGTCCTTCTGAACTGAGCTGCAGGACAGGAAAGAAACTGCTTCGGACGCCATCATTGGTGATTTTCAAACAGCTACAGAGTTCAATGGCTGGGATGGGAGGAAACAGAGTATGGATCAACAAAATGGTAGTGACTCCACAATAATGACCTAAAGGAAACAGAGGATGTATCAACAACATGGTAGTGACTCCACAATAATGACCTAAAGGAAACAGAGGAGATCAACAAAATGGTAGTGTACCACAAGGAAACAGAGGAACAACATGGTAGTGACTCACAATAATGACCTAAAGGAAACAGAGGATGGATCAACAACATGGTAGTGACTCCACAATAATGACCTAAAGGAAACAGAGGATGTATCAACAACATGGTAGTGACTCCACAATAATGACCTAAAGGAAACAGAGGATGGATCAACAACATGGTAGTGACTCCACAATAATGACCTAAAGGAAACAGAGGGATGGATCAACAACATGGTAGTGACTCCACAATAATGACCTAAAAGGAAACAGAGGATGGATCAACAACATGGTAGTGACTCCACAATAATGACCTAAAGGAAACAGAGGATGGATCAACAACATGGTAGTGACTCCACAATAATGACTTAAAGGAAACAGAGGATGGATCAACAACATGGTAGTGACTCCACAATAATGACCTAAAGGAAACAGAGGATGGATCAACAACATGGTAGTGACTCCACAATAATGACCTAAAAGGAAACAGAGGATGGTATCAACAACATGGTAGTGACTCCCCAATAATGACCTAAAGGAAACAGAGGATGGATCAACAACATGGTAGTGACTCAACAACATGGTAGTGAATAATGACCTAAAGGAAACAGAGGATGGATCAACAACATGGTAGTGACTCCACAATAATGACCTAAAGGAAACAGAGGATGGATCAACAACATGGTAGTGACTCCACAATAATGACCTAAAGGAAACAGAGGATGGATCAACAACATGGTAGTGACTCCACAATAATGACCTAAAGGAAACAGAGGATGTATCAACAACATGGTAGTGACTCCACAATAATGACCTAAAGGAAACAGAGGATGGATCAACAACATGGTAGTGACTCCACAATAATGACCTAAAGGAAACAGAGGATGGATCAACAACATGGTAGTGACTCCACAATAATGACCTAAAGGAAACAGAGGATGGATCAACAACATGGTAGTGACTCCACAATAATGACCTAAAGGAAACAGAGGATGTATCAACAACATGGTAGTGACTCCACAATAATGACCTAAAGGAAACAGAGGATGGATCAACAACATGGTAGTGACAGTTGGATCAACACAATAATGACCTAAAGGAAACAGAGGATGGATCAACAACATGGTAGTGACTCCACAATAATGACCTAAAGGAAACAGAGGATGTATCAACAACATGGTAGTGACTCCACAATAATGACCTAAAGGAAACAGAGGATGGATCAACAACATGGTAGTGACTCCAATAATGACCTAAAGGAAACAGAGGATGGATCAACAACATGGTAGTGACTCCACAATAATGACCTAAAGGAAACAGAGGATGGATCAACAACATGGTAGTGACTCCACAATAATGACCTAAAGGAAACAGAGGATGGATCAACAACATGGTAGTGACTCCCACAATAATGACCAACAAGGATGGTATGACTCCACAATAATGTGACAGAGGATGGATCAACAACATGGTAGTGACTCCACAATAATGACCTAAAGGAAACAGAGGATGGATCAACAACATGGTAGTGACTCCACAATAATGACCTAAAGGAAACAGAGGATGGATCAACAACATGGTAGTGACTCCACAATAATGACCTAAAGGAAACAGAGGATGGATCAACAAAATGGTAGTGACTCCACAATAATGACCTAAAGGAAACAGAGGATGGATCAACAACATGGTAGTGACTCCACAATAATGACCTAAAGGAAACAGAGGATGTATCAACAACATGGTAGTGACTCCACAATAATGACCTAAAGGAAACAGAGTATGGATCAACAACATGGTAGTGACTCCACAATAATGACCTAAAGGAAACAGAGGATGGATCAACAACATGGTAGTGACTCCACAATAATGACCTAAAGGAAACAGAGTATGGATCAACAACATGGTAGTGACTCCACAATAATGACTTAAAGGAAACAGAGGATGGATCAACAACATGGTAGTGACTCCACAATAATGACCTAAAGGAAACAGAGGATGTATCAACAACATGGTAGTGACTCCACAATAATGACCTAAAGGGAAACAGAGGATGGATCAACAACATGGTAGTGACTCCACAATAATGACCTAAATGAAACAGAGTATGGATCAACAACATAGTAGTGACTCCACAATAATGACCTAAAGGAAACAGAGGATGGATCAACAACATGGTAGTGACTCCACAATAATGACCTAAAGGAAACAGAGTATGGATCAACAACATGGTAGTGACTCCACAATAATGA
This sequence comes from Oncorhynchus keta, assembly GCF_023373465.1. NCBI lineage: Eukaryota > Metazoa > Chordata > Actinopteri > Salmoniformes > Salmonidae > Oncorhynchus > Oncorhynchus keta. Next base: position 6,785 of record NW_026288694.1, read on the forward strand.
CCTAAAGGAAACAGAGGATGGATCAACAACATGGTAGTGACTCCACAATAATGACCTAAAGGAAACAGAGGATGGATCAACAACATGGTAGTGACTCCACAATAATGACCTAAAGGAAACAGAGGATGGATCAACAACATGGTAGTGACTCCACAATAATGACTTAAAGGAAACAGAGGATGGATCAACAACATGGTAGTGACTCCACAATAATGACCTAAAGGAAACAGAGTATGGATCAACAACATGGTAGTGACTCCACAATAATGACCTAAAGGAAACAGAGGATGTATCAACAACATGGTAGTGACTCCACAATAATGACCTAAAGGAAACAGAGGATGGATCAACAACATGGTAGTGACTCACAATAATGACCTAAAGGAAACAGAGGATGTATCAACAACATGGTAGTGACTCCACAATAATGACCTAAAGGAAACAGAGGATGGATCAACAACATGGTAGTGACTCCACAATAATGACCTAAAGGAAACAGAGGATGGATCAACAACATGGTAGTGACTCCACAATAATGACCTAAAGGAAACAGAGGATGGATCAACAACATGGTAGTGACTCCACAATAATGACCTAAAGGAAACAGAGGATGGATCAACAAAATGGTAGTGACTCACAATAATGACTTAAAGGAAACAGAGGATGGATCAACAACATGGTAGTGACTCCACAATAATGACCTAAAGGAAACAGAGGATGGATCAACAACATGGTAGTGACTCCACAATAATGACCTAAAGGAAACAGAGGATGTATCAACAACATGGTAGTGACTCCACAATAATGACCTAAAGGAAACAGAGGATGGATCAACAACATGGTAGTGACTCCACACTAATGACCTAAAGGAAACAGAGGATGGATCAACAACATGGTAGTGACTCCACAATAATGACCTAAAGGAAACAGAGGATGGATCAACAACATGGTAGTGACTCCACAATAATGACCTAAAGGAAACAGAGAATGGATCAACAACATGGTAGTGACTCCACAATAATGACCTAAAGGAACAGAGGATGGATCAACAACATGGTAGTGACTCCACAATAATGACCTAAAGGAAACAGAGGATGGATCAACAACATGGTAGTGACTCCACAATAATGACCTAAAGGAAACAGAGGATGGATCAACAACATGGTAGTGACTCCACAATAATGACCTAAAGGAAACAGAGGATGGATCAACAAAATGGTAGTGACTCCACAATAATGACCTAAAGGAAACAGAGGATGGATCAACAACATGGTAGTGACTCCACAATAATGACCTAAAAGGAAACAGAGGATGTATCAACAACATGGTAGTGACTCCACAATAATGACCTAAAGGAAACAGAGTATGGATCAACAACATGGTAGTGACTCCACAATAATGACCTAAAGGAAACAGAGGATGGATCAACAACATGGTAGTGACTCCACAATAATGACCTAAAGGAAACAGAGTATGGATCAACAACATGGTAGTGACTCCACAATAATGACTTAAAGGAAAACAGAGGATGGATCAACAACATGGTAGTGACTCCACAATAATGACCTAAAGGAAACAGAGGATGTATCAACAACATGGTAGTGACTCCACAATAATGACCTAAAGGAAACAGAGGATGGATCAACAACATGGTAGTGACTCCACAATAATGACCTAAATGAAACAGAGTATGGATCAACAACATAGTAGTGACTCCACAATAATGACCTAAAGGAAACAGAGGATGGATCAACAACATGGTAGTGACTCACAATAATGACCTAAAGGAAACAGAGTATGGATCAACAACATGGTAGTGACTCCACAATAATGACCTAAAGGAAACAGAGGATGGATCAACATGGTAGTGACTCCACAATAATGACCTAAAGGAAACAGAGGATGGATCAACAACATGGTAGTGACTCCACAATAATGACCTAAAGGAAACAGAGGATGGATCAACAACATGGTAGTGACTCCACAATAATGACTTAAAGGAAACAGAGGATGGATCAACAACATGGTAGTGACTCCACAATAATGACCTAAAGGAAACAGAGTATGGATCAACAACATGGTAGTGACTCCACAATAATGACCTAAAGGAAACAGAGGATGTATCAACAACATGGTAGTGACTCCACAATAATGACCTAAAGGAAACAGAGTATGGATCAACAACATGGTAGTGACTCCACAATAATGACCTAAAGGAAACAGAGGATGGATCAACAACATGGTAGTGACTCCACAATAATGACCTAAAGGAAACAGAGGATGGATCAACAACATGGTAGTGACTCCACAATAATGACCTAAAGGAAACAGAGGATGGATCAACAACATGGTAGTGACTCCACAATAATGACCTAAAGGAAACAGAGGATGTATCAACAACATGGTAGTGACTCCACAATAATGACCTAAAGGAAACAGAGGATGTATCAACAACATGGTAGTGACTCCACAATAATGACCTAAAGGAAACAGAGGATGGATCAACAACATGGTAGTGACTCCACAATAATGACCTAAAGGAAACAGAGGATGGATCAACAACATGGTAGTGACTCCACAATAATGACCTAAAGGAAACAGAGGATGGATCAACAACATGGTAGTGACTCCACAATAATGACCTAAAGGAAACAGAGGATGGATCAACAACATGGTAGTGACTCCACAATAATGACCTAAAGGAAACAGAGGATGGATCAACAACATGGTAGTGACTCCACAATAATGACCTAAAGGAAACAGAGTATGGATCAACAACATGGTAGTGACTCCAAAATAATGACCTAAAGGAAACAGAGGATGTATCAACAACATGGTAGTGACTCCACAATAATGACCTAAAGGAAACAGAGGATGGATCAACAACATGGTAGTGACTCCACAATAATGACCTAAAGGAAACAGAGGATGGATCAACAACATGGTAGTGACTCCACAATAATGACCTAAAGGAAACAGAGGATGGATCAACAACATGGTAGTGACTCCACAATAATGACCTAAAGGAAACAGAGGATGGATCAACAACATGGTAGTGACTCCACAATAATGACCTAAAGGAAACAGAGGATGGATCAACAACATGGTAGTGACTCCACAATAATGACCTAAAGGAAACAGAGGATGGATCAACAACATGGTAGTGACTCCACAATAATGACCTAAAGGAAACAGAGGATGTATCAACAACATGGTAGTGACTCCACAATAATGACCTAAAGGAAACAGAGTATGGATCAACAACATGGTAGTGACTCCACAATAATGACCTAAAGGAAACAGAGCATGGATCAACAACATGGTAGTGACTCCACAATAATGACCTAAAGGAAACAGAGGATGGATCAACAACATGGTAGTGACTCCACAATAATGACCTAAAGGAAACAGAGGATGTATCAACAACATGGTAGTGACTCCACAATAATGACCTAAAGGAAACAGAGGATGGATCAACAACATGGTAGTGACTCCACAATAATGACCTAAAGGAAACAGAGGATGGATCAACAACATGGTAGTGACTCCACAATAATGACCTAAAGGAAACAGAGGATGGATCAACAACATGGTAGTGACTCCACAATAATGACCTAAAGGAAACAGAGGATGGATCAACAACATGGTAGTGACTCCACAATAATGACCTAAAGGAAACAGAGGATGGATCAACAACATGGTAGTGACTCCACAATAATGACCTAAATGACAGAATGAAAAGACGTATGCAAATATACAGAATTCAAATATTCCAAAACATGCATATGTATTCAACAAGGCACTAAAGTAAAAATGTAAAAAAAGTGAATACTTATCTAATCAAGGTATATATGTGTTTTATTATTCATTCATCTTAAAAAATATATATATACTATTTCTTCCAGTTTGACATTAGAGTAATTTTGTGGATCGTTGACAAAAAATGAAATACATTTTAATTCCACTTTGTAACACAATAAAATTTGAAATCATCCAAAAGTGTTCTACCTACCCACACCGGAGAGAGAGCTGTTCATCAGGCCAAGTGTTCTACCTAACCACACCGGGAGAGAGCTGTTCATCAGGCCAAGTGTTCTACCTAACCACACCGGAGAGAGCTGTTCATCAGGCCAAGTGTTCTACCTACCCACACCGGAGAGAGCTGTTCATCAGGCCAAGTGTTCTACCTACCCACACCGGAGAGAGCTGTTCATCAGGCCAAGTGTTCTACCTAACCACACCGGAGAAGCTGTTCATCAGGTCTAGTGTTCTACCTACCCACACCGGAGAGCTGTTCATCAGGCCAAGTGTTCTACCTACCCACACCGGAAAGAGCTGTTCATCAGGCCAAGTGTTCTACCTAACCACACCGGATAGAGCTGTTCATCAGGCCAAGTGTTCTACCTACCCACACCGGAGAGAGCTGTTCATCAGGCCAAGTGTTCTACCTACCCACACCGGAGAGAGCTGTTCATCAGGCCAAGTGTTCTAACTACCCACACCGGAGAGAGCTGTTCATCAGGTCTAGTGTTCTACCTACCCACACCGGAAGAGCTGTTCATCAGGCCAAGTGTTCTACCTACCCACACCGGAGAGAGCTGTTCATCAGGTCTAGTGTTCTACCTACCCACACCGGAGAGAGCTGTTCATCAGGTCTAGTGTTCTACCTAGCCACACCGGACAGAGCTGTTCATCATGGCCTAGTGTTCTACCTAACCACACCGGAGAGAGCTGTTCATCAGGCCAAGTGTTCTACCTACCCACACTGGAGAGAGCTGTTCATCAGGCCAAGTGTTCTACCTACCCACACCGGAGAGAGCTGTTCATCAGGTCTAGTGTTCTACCTACCCACACAGGAGAGAGCTGTTCATCAGGTCTAGTGTTCTACCTACCACACCGGAGAGAGCTGTTCATCAGGTCTAGTGTTCTACCTACCCACACCGGAGAGAGCTGTTCATCATGGCCTAGTGTTCTACCTACCCACACCGGAGAGAGCTGTTCATCAGGCCAAGTGTTCTACCTACCCACACCGGAGAGAGCTGTTCATCAGGCCTAGTGTTCTACCTACCCACACCGGAGAGAGCTGTTCATCAGGCCAAGTGTTCTACCTACCCACACCGGAGAGAGCTGTTCATCAGGTCTAGTGTTCTACCTACCCACACCGGAGAGAGCTGTTCATCAGGCCTAGTGTTCTACCTACCCACACCGGAGAGAGCTGTTCATCAGGTCTAGTTTTCTACCTACCCACACCGGAGAGAGCTGTTCATCAGGTCTAGTGTTCTACCTACCCACACCGGAGAGAGCTGTTCATCAGGTCTAGTGTTCTACCTACCCACATCAGACAGAGCTGTTCATCAGGTCTAGTGTTCTACCTAGCCACACCGGAGAGAGCTGTTCATCAGGTCTAGTGTTCTACCTACCCACACCGGAGAGAGCTGTTCATCAGGTCTAGTGTTCTACCTACCCACACCGGAGAGAGCTATTCATCAGGCCTAGTGTTCTACCTACCCACATCAGACAGAGCTGTTCATCAGGTCTAGTGTTCTACCTACCCACACCGGAGAGAGCTGTTCATCAGGTCTAGTGTTCTACCTACCCACACTGGAGAGAGCTATTCATCAGGCCTCGAGGTCAACCTACCCACACCGGACAGAACTGTTCATCAGGTCTAGTGTTCTACCTACCCACACCGGAGAGAGCTGTTCATCAGGTCTAGTGTTCTACCTACCCACACCGGAGAGAGCTGTTCATCAGGTCTAGTGTTCTACCTACCCACACCAAACAGAGCTGTTCATCAGGCCTAGTGTTCTACCTACCCACACCAGACAGAGCTGTTCATCAGGCCTAGTGTTCTACCTACCCACACCAGACAGAGCTGTTCATCAGGTCTAGTGTTCTACCTACCACACCAGACAGAGCTGTTCATCAGGCCTAGTGTTCTACCTAACCACACCAGACAGTGATGTTCATCAGGCCTCGAGGTCTACCTACCCACACCAGACAGTGATGTTCATCAGGCCTCGAGGTCTACCTACCCACACCTGACAGTGATGTTCATCAGGCCTCGAGGTCTACCTACCCACACCTGACAGTGATGTTCATTAGGCCTCGAGGTCTACCTACCCACACCTGACAGTGATGTTCATTAGGCCTCGAGGTCTACCTACCCACACCTGACAGTGATGTTCATTAGGCCTCGAGGTCTACCTACCCACACCTGACAGGGATGTTCATTAGGCCTCAGGTCTACCTACACCGGGGTTTAAAGGTTTATAGCAGTGTAATAGTTGGTTAGTAAGTCAGTTGAGGTTTATAGCAGTGTAATAGTTGGTTAGTAAGTCAGTTGAGGTTTATAGCAGTGTAATAGTTGGTTAGTAAGTCAGTTGAGGTTTATAGCAGTGTAATAGTTGGTTAGTAAGTCAGTTAAGGTTTATAGCAGTGTAAGAGTTGGTTAGTAAGTCAGTTAAGGTTTATATCAGTGTAATAGTTGGTTAGTAAGTCAGTTAAGGTTTATAGCAGTGTAATAGTTGGTTAGTAAGTCAGATGAGGTTTATAGCAGTGTAAGAGTTGGTTAGTAAGTCAGTTAAGGTTTATATCAGTGTAATAGTTGGTTAGTAAGTCAGTTAAGGTTTATAGCAGTGTAATAGTTGGTTAGTAAGTCAGTTAAGATGTATAGAAGTGTAAGAGTTGGTTAGTAAGTCAGTTGAGGTTTAAAGCAGTGTAATAGTTGGTTAGTAAGTCAGTTAAGGTTTATAGCAGTGTAATATTTGGTTAGTAAGTCAGTTGAGGTTTATAGCAGTGTAAGAGTTGGTTAGTAAGTCAGTTAAGATTTATAGAAGTGTAAGAGTTGGTTAGTAAGTCAGTTGAGGTTTATAGCAGTGTAATAGTTGGTTAGTAAGTCAGTTGAGGTTTATAGCAGTGTAAGAGTTGGTTCGTAAGTCAGTTGAGGTTTAAAGCAGTGTAATAGTTGGTTAGTAAGTCAGTTGAGGTTTAAAGCAGTGTAAGAGTTGGTTAGTAAGTCAGTTGAGGTTTAAAGCAGTGTAAGAGTTGGTTAGTAAGTCAGTTGAGGTTTATAGCAGTGTAATAGTTGGTTAGTAAGTCAGTTGAGGTTTATAGCAGTGTAATAGTTGGTTTGTAAGTCAGTTGAGGTTTATAGCAGTGTAATAGTTGGTTAGTAAAGTCAGTTGAGGTTTATAGCAGTGTAATAGTTGGTTAGTAAGTCAGTTAAGGTTTATAGCAGTGTAAGAGTTGGTTAGTAATTCAGTTGAGGTTTATAGCAGTGTAATAGTTGGTTAGTAAGTCAGTTGAGGTTTATAGCAGTGTACAAGTTGGTTAGTAAGTCAGTTAAGGTTTATAGCAGTGTAAGAGTTGGTTAGTAATTCAGTTGAGGTTTATAGCAGTGTAATAGTTGGTTAGTAAGTCAGTTGAGGTTTATAGCAGTGTACAAGTTGGTTAGTAAGTCAGTTGAGGTTTAAAGCATCACAGGTGTTTATTTGTCAGTCAGTTGAGGTTTAAAGCATTACAGGAGTTTGTTAGTAAGTCAGTTGAGGTTTAAAGCATTACAGGTGTTTATTTGTCAGTCAGTTGAGGTTTAAAGCATTACAGGAGTTTGTTAGTAAGTCAGTTGAGGTTTAAAGCATTACAGGAGTTTGTTAGTAAGTCAGTTGAGTTTAAAAGCATTACAGGAGTTTGTTATTAAGTCAGTTGAGGTATAGCAGTGCAGGAGTTGGTTAGGACGTCAGTTGAGGTATAGCAGTGCAGGAGTTGGTTAGTAAGTCAGTTGAGGTAAATCAGTACAGGAGTTGGTTCGTAAGTCAGTTGAGGTAAATCAATGCAGGAGTTGGTTAGTAAGTCAGTTGAGGTAAATCAGTGCAGGAGTTTGTTAGTAAGTCAGTTGAGGTAAATCAGTGCAGGAGTTGGTTAGGACGTCAGTTGAGGTAAAGCAGTATAGGAGTTGTTTAGTAAGTCAGTTGAGGTATAGCAGTGCAGAAGTTGGTTAGGACGTCAGTTGAGGTATAGCAGTGCAGGAGTTGGTTAGTAAGTCAGTTGAGGTATAGCAGTGCAGGAGTTGGTTAGGACGTCAGTTGAGGTAAAGCAGTATTGGAGTTGTTTAGTAAGTCAGTTGAGGTATAGCAGTGCAGAAGTTGGTTAGGACGTCAGTTGCGGTATAGCAGTGCAGGAGTTGGTTAGGACGTCAGTTGAGGTATAGCAGTGCAGGAGTTGGTTAGTAAGTCAGTTGAGGTATAGCAGTGCAGGAGTTGGTTAGAACGTCAGTTGAGGTATAGCAGTGCAGGAGTTGGTTAGTAAGTCAGTTGAGGTATAGCAGTGCAGGAGTTGGTTAGGACGTCAGTTGAGGTATAGCAGTGCAGGAGTTGGTTAGAACGTCAGTTGAGGTATAGCAGTGCAGGAGTTGGTTAGTAAGTCAGTTGAGGTATAGCAGTGCAGGAGTTGGTTAGTAAGTCAGTTGAGGTATAGCAGTGCAGGAGTTGGTTAGTAAGTCAGTTGAGGTATAGCAGTGCAGGAGTTGGTTAGTAAGTCAGTTGAGGTATAGCAGTGCAGGAGTTGGTTAGTAAGTCAGTTGAGGTATAGCAGTGCAGGAGTTGGTTAGGACGTCAGTTGAGGTATAGCAGTGCAGGAGTTGGTTAGAACGTCAGTTGAGGTATAGCAGTGCAGGAGTTGGTTAGTAAGTCAGTTGAGGTATAGCAGTGCAGTAGTTGGTTAGAACGTCAGTTGCGATAAAGCAGTGCAGTAGTTGGTTAGTAAGTCAGTTGCGGTATAGCAGTGCAGAAGTTGGTTAGGACGTCAGTTGCGGTAAAGCAGTGCAGGAGTTGGTTAGTAAGTCAGTTGCGGTATAGCAGTGCAGGAGTTGGTTAGGACGTCAGTTGAGGTATAGCAGTGCAGGAGTTGGTTAGGACGTCAGTTGAGGTAAAGCAGTGCAGGAGTTGGTTAGTAAGTCAGTTGAGGTAAAGCAGTGCAGGAGTTGGTTAGGACGTCAGTTGAGGTATAGCAGTGCAGGAGTTGGTTAGAACTTCAGTTGCGGTATAGCAGTGCAGGAGTTGGTTAGTAAGTCAGTTGCGGTAAAGCAGTGCAGGAGTTGGTTAGTAAGTCAGTTGAGGTATAGCAGTGCAGTAGTTGGTTAGGACGTCAGTTGAGGTATAGCAGTGCAGGAGTTGGTTAGAACGTCAGTTGAGGTATAGCAGTGCAGGAGTTGGTTAGTAAGTCAGTTGAGGTATAGCAGTGCAGTAGTTGGTTAGAACGTCAGTTGCGGTAAAGCAGTGCAGTAGTTGGTTAGTAAGTCAGTTGCGGTATAGCAGTGCAGAAGTTGGTTAGGGCGTCAGTTGCGGTAAAGCAGTGCAGGAGTTGGTTAGTAAGTCAGTTGCGGTATAGCAGTGCAGGAGTTGGTTAGGGCGTCAGTTGAGGTATAGCAGTGCAGGAGTTGGTTAGGACGTCAGTTGAGGTAAAGCAGTGCAGGAGTTGGTTAGTAAGTCAGTTGAGGTAAAGCAGTGCAGGAGTTGGTTAGGGCGTCAGTTGAGGTATAGCAGTGCAGGAGTTGGTTAGAACGTCAGTTGCGGTATAGCAGTGCAGGAGTTGGTTAGTAAGTCAGTTGCGGTAAAGCAGTGCAGGAGTTGGTTAGTAAGTCAGTTGAGGTATAGCAGTGCAGAAGTTGGTTAGGACGTCAGTTGCGGTAAAGCAGTGCAGGAGTTGGTTAGTAAGTCAGTTGCGGTATAGCAGTGCAGGAGTTGGTTAGGACGTCAGTTGAGGTATAGCAGTGCAGGAGTTGGTTAGGGCGTCAGTTGAGGTAAAAGCAGTGCAGGAGTTGGTTAGTAAGTCAGTTGAGGTAAAGCAGTGCAGGAGTTGGTTAGGACGTCAGTTGAGGTATAGCAGTGCAGGAGTTGGTTAGAACGTCAGTTGCGGTATAGCAGTGCAGGAGTTGGTTAGTAAGTCAGTTGAGGTATAGCAGTGCAGGAGTTGGTTAGAACGTCAGTTGAGGTATAGCAGTGCAGGAGTTGGTTAGGGCGTCAGTTGAGGTATAGCAGTGCAGGAGTTGGTTAGGGCGTCAGTTACGGTATAGCAGTGCAGGAGTTGGTTAGAACGTCAGTTGAGGTATAGCAGTGCAGGAGTTGGTTAGTAAGTCAGTTGAGGTATAGCAGTGCAGTAGTTGGTTAGGACGTCAGTTGAGGTATAGCAGTGCAGGAGTTGGTTTAGGACGTCAGTTGAGGTATAGCAGTGCAGGAGTTGGTTAGTAAGTCAGTTGAGGTATAGCAGTGCAGGAGTTGTTTAGTAAGTCAGTTGAGGTATAGCAGTGCAGGAGTTGGTTAGGGCGTCAGTTGAGGTATAGCAGTGCAGGAGTTGGTTAGGATGTCAGTTGAGGTATAGCAGTGCAGGAGTTGGTTGGGACGTCAGTTCAGATGTTGTCATCCTGGGAACAGAAGAAGAGGAAGTTCGAGCCAGTAGAAGCTGTGTCTCCGCTGGCTGTTTCCCTGAGGCCTGACTCTACTGTGATCCGATTAGACTTCTCCTGAGTGAACCACAGACGACGTGTCTACCCAGAAATGTAACAGCGTCACTAATGTACTGTACCATTTAAAGGATAATTCAAGGACAATCATACCGGCTGTACTTCTATATTTTAAAAAGTGTATCTCTCTCGGGATTGGTGGGTACATGCAGGAAATTTTCAGAGACACCACGACGGTCCTTCATGACAACTCATTTTCTGCTGGGAGAAAATAAGATAAAAACAATTTGAGGAAAAACTTAAGGTCGTTTGATAAGGAAAACGTCATACCGGATGTATTTCTGTATTTGGAAAATATCTTGAAACCTGATGGTTGACATGCAATGATGGTGCTCGCCACGGAGCTGTGAGGGGAACGGCACCTCCCAGTACCTCCAGGCTCTGATCAGGCCCTACACCCAAACAAGGACACTGCGTTCATCCACCTCTGGCCTGCTCGCCTCCCTACCACTGAGGAAGTACAGTTCCCGCTCAGCCCAGTCAAAACTGTTCGCTGCTCTGGCCCCCAATGGTGGAACAAACTCCCTCACGACGCCAGGACAGCGGAGTCAATCACCACCTTCCGGAGACACCTGAAACCCCACCTCTTCAAGGAATACCTAGGATAGGGTAAGTAAGGGTAAGTAATCCTTCTCACCCCCCTTCTCACCCCCAACAAGATTTAGATGCAAGTGGCTGTTCCACTGGTTGTCATAAGGTGTATGCACCAATTTGTAAGTCGCTCTGGATAAGAGCGTCTGCTAAATGACTTAAATGTAAATGTAATGCAAAACATTTTGGGACAGTAAACAATGGCCCAAAAGAACCTAAATATAACTTTTAGGTGGAGTTTTCCTTTAACTGCTGGTGGGAAAAAGATAAAAGCCCCAATGAGAAGACTAAAAGCCCCAATGAGAAGATTAAAAGCCCCAATGACAAGACTAAAAGCCCTATGACAAGACTAAAAGCCCCAATAAGAAGATTAAAAGCCCCTATGACAAGACTAAAAGCCCCTATGAGAAGACTAAAAGCCCCTATGAGAAGACTAAAAGCCCCTATGAGAAGACTAAAAGCCCTATGAGAAGACTAAAAGCCCCTATGAGAAGACTAAAAGCCCCTATGAGAAGACTAAAAGCCCTATGAGAAGACTAAAAGCCCCTATGAGAAGACTAAAAGCCCTATGAGAAGACTAAAAGCCCTAATGAGAAGACTAAAAGCCCCTATGAAGACTAAAAGCCCCTATGAGAAGACTAAAAGCCCTATGAGAAGACTAAAAGGCCCTATGAGAAGACTAAAAGCCCCATGAGAAGACTAAAAGCCCCTATGAGAAGACTAAAAGCCCCATGAGAAGACTAAAAGGCACTACCACCGTCACTAAGAGTTCAGTGAACGAGAGGAGGCCCATCCACTGCCATTGTGGTCATTGTGGAAATAAGGCTGTCACCTCGGGAACGTCTCTCGGCGAATGGGCTGTCAAGAGACCTCAGCGCTCAGCAGCGTTAGACAGTGGGAAAGAGCAGTGGAAACATCTTAGCAGAACATGAAAGCTGGTTACACGTTGAATGAGTAGTGTGCAATAATCTATCTATCACTTTTATGGTAATACAGTGAGTGTACTCTCTGATCCCCCCAACCTTATTCACTCTTTATCACTAACAGAGAGAGAGAGAGAGAGAGAGAGAGAGAGAGAGAGAGAGAGAGAGAGAGAGAGAGAGAGAGAGAGAGAGAGAGAGAGAGAGAGAGAGAGAGAGAGAGAGAGAGAGAGAGAGAGAGAGAGAGAGAGAGAGAGAGAGAGAGAGAGAGAGAGAGAGAGAGAGAGAGAGAGAGAGAGAGAGAGAGAGAGAGAGAGAGAGTGAGTGAGTATCTCTGTCTGTGACAGGCAGAGCAGAGAGTTGAGAGAACACTGTTTCAGACCTAATGTTCCCCGTGGCTGTCCCTGTGGCTCAGAGACTGCGGTTCCTGTCAGCTCTGCTCAGCGTCTCATTTGAGCCCTGGCTAACCGCTGCCCTCGCTGCCCCTGCTGCCCCCGCCTCTGACCAGGTTAAAGCAGCCAATCAAAGGACAGAGGTGACCTCCCATGCCCCAGGCCCTCTCATGATTGGCAGGTACATGCAGGTAATTGAATGTCAGAGACACTGCGACGAAGCTTCATGACAACTCACTGTTCTGTCTGGGAAGAACATAAGAGAAAATCTATTTGAGGAAAAATGTAAGGTTGTCTGATAAGGAACCTAAAGTGAGGAACCCTATAGTGAGGAACCCTACAGTGAGGAACCCTATAGGGAGGAACCCTACAGCGAGGAACCCTACAGCGAGGAACCCTATAGTGAGGAACCTATAGTGAGGAACCCTACAGCGAGGAACCCTATAGTGAGAACCCTACAATGAGGAACCCTACAGTGAGGAACCCTACAGTGAGGAACCCTACAGTGAGGAACCCTACAGTGAGGAACCCTATAGCGGATGAAAATAGATGATGAAACATTTTCAAGATCGCAACATTTTTTTCTGTAATTTTTCTCGCAATTCATTTTTAATCAGGTTGGGACACTGTTTAATCATTTGTGGACATTCTATAGAACTGCATTCTGAAGATAGAAGGAGGGAGTTGGAGAGGAGACCAGCTTTATAGGGCCTGTGGAGAAAGATCGGTGTTGTAATAATAGATCATAAACACACACACACTTACAAGCACACATACACACACACACACACACACTTACAAGCACACGCACACACTTACAAGCACACACACACACACACACACACACACACACACACACACACACACACACACACACACACACACACACACACACACACACACACACACACACACACACACACACACACACACACACACACGCACACACACAAAGGCTGCTTCAGTCCTTCCCTGTCATCTCTTCTCAGTCATATGACTCCATATTGCATCAGACAGGAGACCATGTCTCAGTCTGAGCTGCATCAGCTGCATGTGTGAGAACAGGACAGGAACATCCATATGCCGTTGCTTACAATGATGGCTCTGGGCTATAGGTGTTTAAAGGCAGAATACTATGGTCTGACTCAAATCCGCATTGCAGTGTCAACACAGTCGGAAATACACACACATCTGTCCACCAAGATAGGCAATAGTGGATTTGTTGACAGTTATTCCAGAACAGCAATGCTGACTGTTATCGTACTGTCAGACCTGTTGTAATTATGGAAATAAATATACTGCATATCTATGTCAGGACGCATGGATTCAGGATTCCTTTAATGTGATTTCTCCTTTTTTTGATGTATTTTCTTTAGGTTGAGAAGCTTTTACCACCCAGAGAGAGGCAAGGGTGGGAGAGAGACCGGATCATAGTTATCTATAATCCACTCACTGCATGCCTACTTCATCTAATTCCACAAATTGACATTTAATCTGTGATACTTTGACTAATTCTGTCACGCTACGCTACTATCTGTGAACCAGAGAGCATCTCGTTCGATGTGATTTCGCATAAACGGTGTGTCTTTCAATTACATTTAGTCTTTTTTTTCTTCTCTGTTTCTCTCGTCTTGATTTTTTTCTGTTGTTCGTCTTTATCTTTTCTTCTACTCTCTTTTTTGTTATTCACTGGGGGCGTTTCTCTGTCCTAATCTTTATTGAGACGATCGATAGGTGACGGCAACACCTGACCGACGGTGAATAAATCACTTATAATCACACTTGTTGGGCTGTTCTCACATCTTTCCAACAATCCCTCTCTTTCCACCCGGTCTCGCATGAATACTCCCTGTGTTCAGGCTGGTTGTGCTGGCTCTGTCAACACTACCTCAACGTCTGAAACGAACAAAACAAAGCAGGTCCAGAGAGCAGGATGAGTTGAGATGGGATCAATGTGAAGTAGTGGTGTGTTGCTGGTTGACTGCCGTTATGTAAAAGCCTAAGGACCATTTCCTGGGATCAGAGATCGATGGCGGTGCCCGGAACACTGGAGAGAAGAGTGGTGCTTCCCAAATGGAACCTGATACCCTATTTAGTGCACTCTTCTTGGCAGGGCACATAGGGCTCTGGGTTAAAAAATAGTGCACTATATATGGCATAGGTTGCCCTGTTGGGGCCGCAGCCCAGAGTCCTCCTATCAGGTGTAACTGAGCGACGGGAGAGACTTTTTACAAGGACCTCCCGTGCCATGTCCTGGGACATGTTCTGACACAGTCTCACAGCTGTGGGAAAATACATATACATGTATGCTTCCTCCCTCACGCTGACATACTTGTGTTTATGTGTTGGGAAAATGTTACTGGCAAACATGGACAGGTAGGCACAGGAGCAGGATCAGGCTAGCATTGACAGGTAGGCACAGGAGCAGGATCAGGCTAGCATTGACAGGTAGGCACAGGAGCAGGATCAGGCTAGCATTGACAGGTAGGCACAGGAGCAGGAGCAGGCTAGCATTGACAGGTAGGCACAGGAGCAGGATCAGGCTAGCATGACAGGTAGGCACAGGAGCAGGATCAGGCTAGCATTGACAAGTAGGCACAGGAGCAGGAGCAGGAGCAGGCTAGCATTGACAAGTAGCCACAGGAGCAGGATCAGGCTAGCATTGACAAGTAGGCACTGGAGCAGGATCAGGCTAGCATTGACAGGTAGGCACAGGAGCAGGATCAGGCTAGCATTGACAAGTAGGCACAGGAGCAGCATCAGACTAGCATTGACAAGTAAGCCCAGGAGCAGGAGCAGGCTAGCATTGACATCTCGGCCCAGGAGCAGGCTAGCATGGACAGGTAGCCACAGGAGCAGGATCAGGCTAGCATTGACAAGTAGGCACTGGGCAGGATCAGGCTAGCATGGACTGGTAGGCACAGGAGCAGGATCAGGCTAGCATTAACAAGTAGGCACAGGACCAGGAGCAGGCTAGCATTGACAGGTAGACACAGGAGCAGGATCAGGCTAGCATTGACAAGTAGGCACAGGAGCAGGAGCAGGAGCAGGCTAGCATTGACAAGTAGCCACAGGAGCAGGATCAGGCTAGCATTGACAAGCAGGCACTGGAGCAGGATCAGGCTAGCATTGACAGGTAGGCACAGGAGCAGGATCAGGCTAGCATTGACAAGTAGGCACAGGAGCAGGAGCAGGAGCAGGAGCAGGCTAGCATTGACAAGTAGCCACAGGAGCAGGATCAGGCTAGCATTGACAAGTAGGCACTGGAGCAGGATCAGGCTAGCATTGACAGGTAGGCACAGGAGCAGGATCAGGCTAGCATTGACAAGTAAGCCCAGGAGCAGGAGCAGGCTAGCATTGACATGTCGGCCCAGGAGCAGGCTAGCATGGACAGGTAGCCACAGGAGCAGGATCAGGCTAGCATTGACAAGTAGGCACTGGAGCAGGATCAGGCTAGCATGGACTGGTAGGCACAGGAGCAGGATCAGGCTAGCATTAACAAGTAGGCACAGGACCAGGAGCAGGCTAGCATTGACAGGTAGACACAGGAGCAGGATCAGGCTAGCATTGACAAGTAGGCACAGAGGGCAGCATCAGACTAGCATTGACAAGTAAGCCCAGGAGCAGGAGCAGGCTAGCATTGACATGTCGGCCCAGGAGCAAGCTAGCATGGACAGGTAGGCACAGGGGCAGGATTAGGCTAGTTTGACAGTTAGGTTCAGGAGCAGGATCAGGCTAGTATTAATAGGTAGGCTCAGAGGCGCCCAGCAACAGGCACGCTCGCATGCATGCACGCACGCACACAAGCCTCCACCCCCACACACAAACACAAACACACAACACCCATCAGTATTTGTGAGGAGCCAGATGGAGAGGAGAGGAGAGGAGAGGAGAGGAGAGGAGAGGAGAGGAGAGGAGAGGAGGGAGAGGAGAGGAGAGGAGAGGAGAGGAGAGAGGAAGAAAGGATGAGAGGAAGAAGAGAGTAGGTTGAGGGATGTGCACTCCCTCATTCTTAGTCAGGACAGAGGTCTCTGAGAATTTAGTCTGAAGAGGGGGCTCTAGCCTTTGGGTGATGCAACACTAGACGTGAAGCCGGCAACACAGCCCGTGGTAATACAGGGTTTTCCATCGCCACAGACTCCAGCAGAATGCTGGCAGTTTAACTCCATGCAAGTTGCCTCAAAATAGTTCCTTTGAACCTGTTCATCTGATACAAATGAAATCACAGGGAATGCAGATGTGGTATCTATCAGAAATGATTGGTATATAAAGTTGGTATATAAATGATTGGTATATAAAGGATTGGTATATAAAGGATTGGTATATAAAGGATTGGTATATAAAGGATTGGTATATAAAGGATTGGTATATAAAGGATTGGTATATAAAGGATTGGTATATAAATGATTGGTATATAAAGGATTGGTATATAAAGGATTGGTATTTTGTATATAAAGGATTGGTATATAAAGGATTGGTATATAAAGGATTGGTATATAAAGGATTGGTATTTGGTATATAAAGGATTGGTATATAAAGGATTGGTATATAAAGGATTGGTATATAAAGGATTGGTATTTGGTATATAAAGGATTGGTATTTTGTATATAAAGGATTGGTATATAAAGGATTGGTATATAAAGAATTGGTATATAAAGGATTGGTATTTGGTATATAAAGGATTGGTATTTGGTATATAAAGGATTGGTATATAAATGATTGGTATATAAAGGATTGGTATATAAAGGATTGGTATTTGGTATATAAAGGATTAAAGGATTGGTATATATTGGTATAATTGGTATTTTGTATATAAAGGATTGGTATATAAAGGATTGGTATATAAAGGATTGGTATATAAAGGATTGGTATTTGGTATATAAAGGATTGGTATATAAAGGATTGGTATATAAAGGATTGGTATTTGGTATATAAAGGATTGGTATTTTGTATATAAAGTATTGGTATATAAAGGATTGGTATATAAAGGATTGGTGTATAAAGGATTGGTATATAAAGGATTGGTATATAAAGGATTGGTATATAAAGGATTGGTTTATAAAGGATTGGTATATAAAGGATTAGTATATAAAGGATTTGTATATAAAGGATTGGTTTATAAAGGATTGGTATATGAAGGATTAGTATATAAAGGATTTGTATATAAAGGATTGGTTTATAAAGGATTGGTATATAAAGGATTGGTATATAAAGGATTGGTATATAAAGGATTGGTATATAAAGGATTGGTATATAAAGGATTGGTATATGAAGGATTGGTATATAAAGGATTGGTATATAAAGGATTGGTATATGAAGGATTGGTATATAAAGGATTGGTATATGAAGGATTGGTATATAAAGGATTGGTATATAAAGGATTGCTATATAAAGGATTGGTATATAAAGGATTGGTATATAAAGGATTGGTATATAAAGGATTGGTATATAAAGTTGGTATATGAAGGATTGGTATATAAAGGATTGGTATATAAAGGATTGGTATATAAAGGATTGGTATATGAAGGATTGGTATATAAAAGGCATGGTGTTTTGAAATGAAAGGCGTTGATGTTTCCTGACTGAAAATGGCCATTCCAATGTTTAAAGAAGGTTATTTCAATATATTTTCTATATACTTAGTAAAAATGCTTGGGGTATTTGTACTTTACTATCTATATTTTTAAACTTTTAGTTCACTACATTCCTAAGGGGAAAATAAATACTTTTTACTTCATAGATTTTCCCTGACATCCAAAAGTATTTGTTACATTTTGAATGCTTAGCAGGATATTAAAACACACTTATCAAGAGAACACCCTGGTCATCCCGACTGCCTCTGATCTGGCGGACTCATTAAACACAAAGGCATTGCTTGTAAATGATGTCTGAGTGTAGGAGTGTGCCCTGGCTATCCGACAATTTAAAAAACAAGAAAATGGTGCCGTCTGGTTCGCTTAAAAATAAGGAATTTCAAATGATTCATACTTTTACTTGTACTTTTGATAATAAAGTATATTTGAGCAATTACATGTGCTTTTTTATACTCAAATACTTTTAAACTTTTAAACAAGTAGTATTTTACTGGGTGACTTTCACTTTTACTTGAGTCATTTTCTATTAAGACATCTTTACCTTCACTCAAGTATGACAATTGGGTAGTTTTTCCACCAATGTGCAAATGGAACATCAACACTAGATGTCTCAGGAAGATCACAGTGTGATGATAAACTAGCTCAACTAGCCGCCATCCTCTAGTTTGTTGGAGCCTTTTCAGTTTTATAAACAGTAGTTACTCTTTAAGTAGCTCCAGTATCTGTGGAGTGACTCTTGCTGAGTTTATTAAAACCACTCTGACTGCTTGTACATGTAGACAGTGACCCAACCTGCTGTGTAATCACCCTGTGGGTTGGGTTGGTTTTGAGCCAGGCGTCCTTCCTTCACTCTTAATTGGAGTCATCCCCTTACACACACTCAAGCTGTGCGGAGGATGTTGGTCACGATGAATGACTCCACTAGACACCATTCAGCTGCGGGGTGGTGACCACACTAATGCTCACGATGTGGTTAAGGGGAGGTGGTTAATGGGGAGAGCTGTGTGAAAGGCTCTTATAACCATGATGGAGCAGAGCTGTGTGAAAGGCTCTTATAACCATGATGGAGCAGAGCTGTGTGAAAGGCTCTCATAACCATGATGGAGCAGAGCTGTGTGAAAGGCTCTTATAACCATGATGGAGCAGAGCTGTGTGAAAGGCTCTTATAATCATGATGGAGCAGAGCTGTGTGAAAGGCTCTTATAACCATGATGGAGCAGAGCTGTGTGAAAGGCTCTTATAACCATGATAGAGCAGAGCTGTGTGAAAGGCTCTTATAACTATGATGGAGCAGAGCTGTGTGAAAGGCTCTTATAACCATGGTGGAGCAGAGCTGTGTGAAAGGCTCTTATAACCATGATGGAGCAGAGCTGTGTGAAAGGCTCTTATAACCATGGTGGAGCAGAGCTGTGTGAAAGGCTCTTATAACCATGATGGAGCAGAGCTGTGTGAAAGGCTCTTATAATCATGATGGAGCAGAGCTGTGTGAAAGGCTCTTATAACCATGATGGAGCAGAGCTGTGTGAAAGGCTCTTATAATCATGATGGAGCAGAGCTGTGTGAAAGGCTCTTATAACCATGGTGGAGCAGAGCTGTGTGAAAGGCTCTTATAATCATAATGGAGCAGAGCTGTGTGAAAGGCTCTTATAACCATGATGGAGCAGAGCTGTGTGAAAGGCTCTTATAACCATGATGGAGCAGAGCTGTGTGAAAGGCTCTTATAACCATGATGGAGCAGAGCTGTGTGAAAGGCTCTTATAACCATGATGGAGCAGAGCTGTGTGAAAGGCTCTTATAACCATGATGGAGCAGAGCTGTGTGAAAGGCTCTTATAACCATGATGGAGCAGAGCTGTGTGAAAGGCTCTTATAACCATGATGGAGCAGAGCTGTGTGAAAGGCTCTTATAACCATGATGGAGCAGAGCTGTGTGAAAGGCTCTTATAACCATGATGGAGCAGAGCTGTGTGAAAGGCTCTTATAACCATGATGGAGCAGAGCTGTGTGAAAGGCTCTTATAACCATGATGGAGCAGAGCTGTGTGAAAGGCTCTTATAACCATGATGGAGCAGAGCTGTGTGAAAGGCTCTTATAATCATGATGGAGCAGAGCTGTGTGAAAGGCTCTTATAACTATGATGGAGCGTTGGGGTTAACAGCATTTACGAGGATCTAACATGGCACTTTAGAGGGGGTGGATGTTGGAGTGGCTCCCATCCACAGCCAAACTGTGAGGAAAAACAGCCTCGTTCGTGGACATGTACGATGAAAGCAGTCGAACAGAGGGATGGTTGCTCTCAACGTGGTTCATTCGTTGAGGTGACGGGTCTGGTACGTAGAGGTTTCGCTTTAACACAAGCCATCCTCACACTGCAATTAAAACCTTAATCGCTAGCGCCACGGGCACACTGAGAGGCAAGTACCCATATTCTCTCTCCATTGGTATCTTGTCTAGGAACCATGTGTGAGAGCGTTCATGGGAATATTGGTGTAGTGAGCAATGTACTCTTTATAATAGAGAACCAGGACAGTTAAGTGGTACCATCTCTACCATCAGTGGACAAAACACTAAGGACACCTGCACTTTCCATGACATAGACTGACAAGGAGGAGACAGGTTAAATAAGGATTTCTAAGCCTTGAGACAATTGAGACATGGATTTGTTTTATGTGCAATTCAGAGGATGAACGGGAAAGACAAAAGATTAAGGTGCCTTTGAACGGGGTATGGTAGTAGGTGCCAGGCACACTGGTTTGTGTCAAGAACTGCGATGCTGCTGGGGTTTTTCATGCTCAACAGTTTCCCGTGTGTATCAAGAATTGCTCACCACCCAAATGACATCCAACCAATTTGACTCAACTGTGGGAAGCATAAGAGTCAACATGGGCCAGCATCCCTGTGGAATGCTTTCAACACCTTGTAGAGTCCAAGCCCTGACGAATTGAGGCTTTCTTGAGTTCTTGTGTTCATCAACTCCTTGATACAGCAGGCTTGTGTTCATCAACTCCTTGATGCAGCAGACATGAGATAACACATCTACTCATCTACTCCTTGATACAGCAGGCTTGTGTTCATCAACTCCTTGATGCAGCAGACATGAGATAACACATCTACTCATCTACTCCTTGATACAGCAGGCGTGTGTTCATCAACTCCTTGATACAGCAGGCTTGTGTTCATCAACTCCTTGATGCAGCAGACATGAGATAACACATCTACTCATCTACTCCTTGATACAGCAGGCTTGTGTTCATCAACTCCTTGATACAGCAGGCTTGTGTTCATCAACTCCTTGATGCAGCAGACATGAGATAACACATCTACTCATCTACTCCTTGATACAGCAGGCTTGTGTTCATCAACTCCTTGATGCGGCAGGCTTGTGTTCATCGACTCCTTGATACAGCAGGCTGGTGTTCATCAACTCCTTGATGCAGCAGGCTTGTGTGCATCAACTCCTTGATGCAGCAGGCTTGTGTTCATCTACTCCTTGATGCAGCAGGCTTGTGTTCATCAACTCCTTGATGCAGCAGGCTTGTGTTCATCAACTCCTTGATGCAGCAGGCTTGTGTGCATCAACTCCTTGATGCAGCAGGCTTGTGTTCATCTACTCCTTGATGCGGCAGGCTTGTGTTCATCGACTCCTTGATACAGCAGGCTGGTGTTCATCAACTCCTTGATGCAGCAGGCTTGTGTGCATCAACTCCTTGATGCAGCAGGCTTGTGTTCATCTACTCCTTGATGCAGCAGGCTTGTGTTCATCAACTCCTTGATGCAGCAGGCTTGTGTTCATCAACTCCTTGATGCAGCAGGCTTGTGTGCATCAACTCCTTGATGCAGCAGGCTTGTGTTCATCTACTCCTTGATGCAGCAGGCTTGTGTTCATCTACTCCTTGATTGAGCAGGCATGTGTTGAGTGCCTGCTAGAAGGATCTGCTCTAAATGGGCACAGGGCAGCTCCTTTGTCTTCAGATAAGAAGAGCAGCCTAGTCCCTCCCTCCATCACTCGCTGTGGCTGTTATATCTGCAGGTGCATCTGCAGCTATCTCTTAATGATTCATGTTTTGGCACTGTTCCCCTCTTACTGGAGCCTTTGTGAAGAGGGAGTTAGCTGTGTAGGATAGAGAAAGAGAGGAGTTAGCTGTGTAGGAGAGAGAAATAAGGGAGTTAGCTGTGTAGGATAGAGAAAGAGAGGAGTTAGCTGTGTAGGAGAGAAAGCGAGGAGTTAGTTGTGTAGGAGAGAGAAATAAGGGAGTTAGCTGTGTAGGAGAGAGAAAGAGAGGAGTTAGCTGTGTAGGAGAGAGAAAGAGTGGAGTTAGCTGTGTAGGAGAGAGAAAGGGGGAGTTAGCTGTGTAGGAGAGAGAAAGAGGGAGTTAGCTGTGTAGGAGAGAGAAATAAGGGAGTTAGCTGTGTAGGAGAGAGAAAGAGGGAGTTAGCTGTGTAGGAGAGAGAAAGAGGGAGTTAGCTGTGTAGGAGAGAGAAAGAGGGAGTTAGCTGTGTAGGAGAGAGAAATAAGGGAGTTAGCTGTGTAGGAGAGCGAAATAAGGGAGTTAGCTGTGTAGGAGAGAGAAATAAGGGAGTTAGTTGTGTAGGAGAGACAAAGAGGGGAGTTAGCTGTGTAAGAGAGAGAAAGAGGGACAGAAAATAAAGAAAGGAGAAATGGAATGGGGAGAGTGCATAAGTATGCGACACAGGCCAAGTTTGAGAGAGAGAGAGAGAGAGAGAGAGAGAGAGAGAGAGAGAGAGAGAGAGAGAGAGAGAGAGAGAGAGAGAGAGAGAGAGAGAGAGAGAGAGAGAGAGAGAGAGAGAGAGAGAGAGAGAGAGAGAGAGAGAGAGAGAGAGAGAGAGGGTAGATGTTTGGTGAGATATTATTGCTGAGCTCAGAGTTATTTTTGACGTATGGCCAGCTTTCCAACAATACATCAAGAAAAAAAATAGTATCTCAGAGTTGATTTTCCCTGGATGTTGGCACATCAGTCTTACGCCTCTGGCACCTCTGTGAGTTGCAGAACCAGAGAAGGGAGAGATAGGAGTGATCAGTCAAACCACCTTGAGTGTAAACAAACAGCAGCACCTCCTTGATTCACAACTGGACCTAATTCTCTAAGGTTGTAAACATAAACAACATAACAATGACAGCACACATCCCTGAAACAAATCATTAAAAAAGGAGTCAAAACAGCTCAAATGTTACATGTCTCCTCTCTTTAATCCCACCTGTTGAAACAGTGAATATATTTGTCCTCTTTGAAGCATTCTGTTCCATAACTCCTTTAGTATACTGACCTGTCCAGATGTCTGTCTGTTCCATTACTCCTTTAGTATACTGACCTGTCCAGATGTCTGTCTGTTCCATTACTCCTTTAGTATATCGACCTGTCCAGATGTCTGTCTGTTCCATAACTCCTTTAGTATACTGACCTGTCCAGATGTCTGTCTGTTCCATAACTCCTTTAGTATACTGACCTGTCCAGATGTCTGTCTGTTCCATAACTCCTTTAGTATACTGACCTGTCCAGATGTCTGTCTGTTCCATAACTCCTTTATATACTGACCTGTCCAGATGTCTGTCTGTTCCATAACTCCTTTAGTATATCGACCTGTCCAGATGTCTGTCTGTTCCATAACTCCTTTAGTATACTGACCTGTCCAGATGTCTGTCTGTTCCATAACTCCTTTAGTATACTGACCTGTCCAGATGTCTGTCTGTTCCATAACTCCTTTAGGATACTGACCTGTCCAGATGTCTGTCTGTTCCATAACTCCTTTAGTATACTGACCTGTCCAGATGTCTGTCTGTTCCATAACTCCTTTAGTATATCGACCTGTCCAGATGTCTGTCTGTTCCATAAGTCCTTTAGTATATCGACCTGTCCAGATGTCTGTCTGTTCCATAACTCCTTTAGTATATCGACCTGTCCAGATGTCTTTCTGTTCCATAACTCCTTTAGGATACTGACCTGTCCAGATGTCTTTCTGTTCCATAACTCCTTTAGTATATCGACCTGTCCAGATGTCTGTCTGTTCCATAACTCCTTTAGTATACTGACCTGTCCAGATGTCTGTCTGTTCCATAACTCCTTTAGTATACTGACCTGTCCAGATGTCTGTCTGTTCCATAACTCCTTTAGTATATCGACCTGTCCAGATGTCTGTCTGTTCCATAAGTCCTTTAGTATATTGACCTGTCCAGATGTCTGTCTGTTCCATAA
Organism: Oncorhynchus keta; assembly: GCF_023373465.1. Classification (NCBI taxonomy): domain Eukaryota; kingdom Metazoa; phylum Chordata; class Actinopteri; order Salmoniformes; family Salmonidae; genus Oncorhynchus; species Oncorhynchus keta. The sequence continues at coordinate 31,012 of NW_026288694.1, forward strand.
CTCCTTTAGTATATCGACCTGTCCAGATGTCTGTCTGTTCCATAACTCCTTTAGTATACTGACCTGTCCAGATGTCTGTCTGTTCCATAACTCCTTTAGTATACTGACCTGTCCAGATGTCTGTCTGTTCCATAACTCCTTTAGTATATCGACCTGTCCAGATGTCTGTCTGTTCCATAAGTCCTTTAGTATATCGACCTGTCCAGATGTCTGTCTGTTCCATAACTCCTTTAGTATATCGACCTGTCCAGATGTCTGTCTGTTCCATAACTCCTTTAGGATACTGACCTGTCCAGATGTCTTTCTGTTCCATAACTCCTTTAGTATATCGACCTGTCCAGATGTCTGTCTGTTCCATAACTCCTTTAGTATATCGACCTGTCCAGATGTCTGTCTGTTCCATAACTCCTTTAGGATACTGACCTGTCCAGATGTCTTTCTGTTCCATAACTCATTTAGTATATCGACCTGTCCAGATGTCTGTCTGTTCCATAACTCCTTTAGGATACTGACCTGTCCAGATGTCTTTCTGTTCCATAACTCCTTTAGTATATCGACCTGTCCAGATGTCTGTCTGTTCCATAAGTCCTTAAGTATACTGACCTGTCCAGATGTCTGTCTGTTCCATAACTCCTTTAGTATACTGACCTGTCCAGATGTCTGTCTGTTCCATAACTCCTTTAGTATACTGACCTGTCCAGATGTCTGTCTGTTCCATAACTCCTTTAGTATACTGACCTGTCCAGATGTCTGTCTGTTCCATAACTCCTTTAGTATATCGACCTGTCCAGATGTCTGTCTGTTCCATAACTCCTTTAGTATACTGACCTGTCCAGATGTCTGTCTGTTCCATAACTCCTTTAGTATACTGACCTGTCCAGATGTCTGTCTGTTCCATAACTCCTTTAGTATACTGACCTGTCCAGATGTCTGTCTGTTCCATAACTCCTTTAGGATACTGACCTGTCCAGATGTCTGTCTGTTCCATTACTCCTTTAGTATACTGACCTGTCCAGATGTCTGTCTGTTCCATAACTCCTTTAGTATATCGACCTGTCCAGATGTCTGTCTGTTCCATAACTCCTTTAGTATATCGACCTGTCCAGATGTCTGTCTGTTCCATAACTCCTTTAGTATACTGACCTGTCCAGATGTCTGTCTGTTCCATAACTCCTTTAGGATACTGACCTGTCCAGATGTCTTTCTGTTCCATAACTCCTTTAGTATATCGACCTGTCCAGATGTCTGTCTGTTCCATAACTCCTTTAGTATACTGACCTGTCCAGATGTCTGTCTGTTCCATAACTCCTTTAGTATACTGACCTGTCCAGATGTCTGTCTGTTCCATAACTCCTTTAGTATATCGACCTGTCCAGATGTCTGTCTGTTCCATAAGTCCTTTAGTATATCGACCTGTCCAGATGTCTGTCTGTTCCATAACTCCTTTAGTATATCGACCTGTCCAGATGTCTGTCTGTTCCATAAGTCCTTTAGTATATCGACCTGTCCAGATGTCTGTCTGTTCCATAACTCCTTTAGTATATCGACCTGTCCAGATGTCTGTCTGTTCCATAACTCCTTTAGGATACTGACCTGTCCAGATGTCTTTCTGTTCCATAACTCCTTTAGTATATCGACCTGTCCAGATGTCTGTCTATTCCATAACTCCTTTAGTATATCGACCTGTCCAGATGTCTGTCTGTTCCATAACTCCTTTAGGATACTGACCTGTCCAGATGTCTTTCTGTTCCATAACTCCTTTAGTATATCGACCTGTCCAGATGTCTGTCTGTTCCATAAGTCCTTAAGTATACTGACCTGTCCAGATGTCTGTCTGTTCCATAACTCCTTTAGGATACTGACCTGTCCAGATGTCTTTCTGTTCCATAACTCCTTTAGTATATCGACCTGTCCAGATGTCTGTCTGTTCCATAAGTCCTTTAGTATACTGACCTGTCCAGATGTCTGTCTGTTCCATAACTCCTTTAGTATATCGACCTGTCCAGATGTCTGTCTGTTCCATAACTCCTTTAGTATACTGACCTGTCCAGATGTCGTTCTGTTCCATAACTCCTTTAGTATACTGACCTGTCCAGATGTCTGTCTGTTCCATAACTCCTTTAGTATATTGACCTGTCCAGATGTCTGTCTGTTCCATAACTCCTTTAGTATACTGACCTCTCCAGATGTCTGTCTGTTCCATAAGTCCTTTAGTATACTGACCTGTCCAGATGTGTGTCTGTTCCATAACTCCTTTAGTATATCGACCTGTCCAGATGTTTCTGTTCCATAACTCCTTTAGTATACTGACCTGTCCAGATGTCTGTCTGTTCCATAACTCATTTAGTATATTGACCTGTCCAGATGTCTGTCTGTTCCATAACTCCTTTAGTATATCGACCTGTCCAGATGTTTCTGTTCCATAACTCCTTTAGTATATCGACCTGTCCAGATGTCTGTCTGTTCCATAACTCCTTTAGTATATCGACCTGTCCAGATGTCTGTCTGTTCCATAACTCCTTTAGTATATCGACCTGTCCAGATGTCTGTCTGTTCCATAACTCCTTTAGTATACTGACCTGTCCAGATGTCGTTCTGTTCCATAACTCCTTTAGTATACTGACCTGTCCAGATGTCTGTCTGTTCCATAACTCCTTTAGTATATTGACCTGTCCAGATGTCTGTCTGTTCCATAACTCCTTTAGTATACTGACCTCTCCAGATGTCTGTCTGTTCCATAAGTCCTTTAGTATACTGATGTCAGATGTGTGTCTGTTCCATAAGTTCCATAACTCCTTTAGTATACTGACCTGTCCAGATGTCTGTCTGTTCCATAACTCATTTAGTATATTGACCTGTCCAGATGTCTGTCTGTTCCATAACTCCTTTAGTATATCGACCTGTCCAGATGTTTCTGTTCCATAACTCCTTTAGTATATCGACCTGTCCAGATGTCTGTCTGTTCCATAACTCCTTTAGTATATCGACCTGTCCAGATGTCTGTCTGTTCCATAACTCCTTTAGTATATCGACCTGTCCAGATGTCTTTGCAAAAACATACAAGTCTTTTTCCTGACAAAAGGAGTGAAAAGTCTTTGCATGTCCTCCATTCATCTCAATCAAACCATATCAGAGTGAAGAGCTCTTTGGATACACACGGAAGAGCAATACCATTTCAAGGTCCACACGATGAGGTTAAACTATTTCTGTGAATACACACATTCCGGTCAGACTAACATGAGCGTCAAGATGTATTTATACATGAGCTTGGCAGTACTAAGCAAAGACTAATTTATTTTTAGTCTATTTCAAACTACTCGACTCCCCCTACATGTCCTGACATCACCCTGGGCAACCTTGTCCACGTTTAAAGGCAGTGTGGAAAATAACTAGAACATGTAGCAGTTAATCCAAAATGAGTTAGACTTACTGCCACTGGAATAGGCCCACTGCCACTGGAATAGGCTCACTGCCACTGGAATAGGCTTACTGCCACTGGAATAGGCTTACTGCCACTGGAATAGGCTCACTGCCACTGGAATAGGCTCACTGCCACTGGAATAGACTTACTGCCACTGGAATAGGCTTACTGCCACTGGAATAGCCTTACTGCCACTGGAATAGGCTTACTGCCACTGGAATAGGCTTACTGCCACTGGAATAGGCTTACTGCCACTGGAATAGACTTACTGCCACTGGAATAGGTTTACTGCACTGGAATAGGTTTACTGACACTGGAATAGGCTTACTGCCACTGGAATAGGTTTACTACACTGGAATAGGCTTACTGCCACTGGAATAGGCTCAATGGAATAGGCTTAATGCCACTGGAATAGGCTTACTGCCACTGGAATAGGCTTACTGCCACTGGAATAGGCTTACTGCCACTGGAATAGGCTTACTGCCACTGGAATAGGCTTACTGCCACTGGAATAGGCTTACTGCCACTGGAATAGGCTTACTGCCACTGGAATAGGCTTACTGCCACT
>NW_026288694.1:37500-122600 GCF_023373465.1 Oncorhynchus keta
TCCCTGCTATCTCTCCCCTCACACTGTAGTTGTTGGAGATGAGGCCAGAATGCCCTCTTCGTATCCCTGCTATCTCTCCCCTCACACTGTAGTTGTTGGAGATGAGGCCAGAATGTCCTCTTCGTATCCCTGCTATCTCTCCCCTCACACTGTAGTTGTTGGAGATGAGGCCAGAATGTCCTCTTCGTATCCCTGCTATCTCTCCCCTCACACTGTAGTTGTTGGAGATGAGGCCAGAATGTCCTCTTCGTATCCCTGCTATCTCTCCTCACACTGCAGCGCCCCTGGCTGTGTGCTAGCTAGTGATTGAGCCCTGTGAAGCTTGGCCCAGTGGCATCTTCATCTCCCCACAATCACCATCAAAAGGACAGCTTTCCTCCCCTGGTGCTGTCCCAAGGTGCCAATAACACACACACACACACACACACACACACACACACACACACACACACACACACACACACACACACACACACACACACACACACACACACACACACACACACACACACACACACACACACACACACACACACACACAGTGACCGATGAGGCTCCATCAGCAGGTTGAGAGGCTGTTTGTGTCACAGAGTAATCCGGTGGTGATTTTAATGGGTCCCTGCTCCATGATATTGATCTTCTATTGGATGGAAAGACAGATGATCTCCTCTAGCATGGAGAGACAAATGGTGTGAATCAAATGTGTTGACTGGACTGACTCTCCAGAGTACTGATAATGATGTGAATCAAATGTGTTGACTGGACTGATTCTCCAGAGTACTGATAATGATGTGAATCAAATGTGTTGACTGGACTGATTCTCCAGAGTACTGATAATGATGTGAATCAAATGTGTTGACTGGACTGACTCTCCAGAGTACTGATAATGATGTGAATCAAATGTGTTGACTGGACTGATTCTCCAGAGTACTGATAATGATGTGAATCAAATGTGTTGACTGGACTGACTCTCCAGAGTACTGATAATGATGTGAATCAAATGTGTTGACTGGACTGATTCTCCAGAGTACTGATAATGATGTGAATCAAATGTGTTGACTGGACTGACTCTCCAGAGTACTGATAATGATGTGAATCAAATGTGTTGACTGGACTGACTCTCCAGAGTACTGATAATGATGTGAATCAAATGTGTTGACTGGACTGACTCTCCAGAGTACTGATAATGATGTGAATCAAATGTGTTGACTGGACTGATTCTCCAGAGTACTGATAATAACTGATAATGATCTGAATCAAATGTGTTGACTGGACTGACTCTCCAGAGTACTGATAATGATCTGAATCAAATGTGTTGACTGACTGGACTGACTCTCCAGAGTACTGATAATGATGTGAATCAAATGTGTTGACTGACTGGACTGACTCTCCAGAGTACTGATAATGATCTGAATCAAATGTGTTGACTGACTGGACTGACTCTCCAGAGTACTGATAATGATCTGAATCAAATGTGTTGACTGACTGGACTGACTCTCCAGAGTACTGATAATGATCTGAATCAAATGTGTTGACTGACTGGACTGATTCTCCAGAGTACTGATAATGATGTGAATCAAATGTGTTGACTGACTGGACTGATTCTCCAGAGTACTGATAATGATCTGAATCAAATGTGTTGACTGACTGGACTGATTCTCCAGAGTACTGATAATGATCTGAATCAAATGTGTTGACTGGACTGACTCTCCAGAGTACTGATAATGATGTGAATCAAATGTGTTGACTGACTGGACTGATTCTCCAGAGTACTGATAATGATCTGAATCAAATGTGTTGACTGACTGGACTGACTCTCCAGAGTACTGATAATGATCTGAATCAAATGTGTTGACTGACTGGACTGATTCTCCAGAGTACTGATAATGATGTGAATCAAATGTGTTGACTGGACTGATTCTCCAGAGTACTGATAATGATGTGAATCAAATGTGTTGACTGGACTGACTCTCCAGAGTACTGATAATGATGTGAATCAAATGTGTTGACTGGACTGATTCTCCAGAGTACTGATAATGATCTGAATCAAATGTGTTGACTGGACTGACTCTCCAGAGTACTGATAATGATCTGAATCAAATGTGTTGACTGACTGGACTGACTCTCCAGAGTACTGATAATGATGTGAATCAAATGTGTTGACTGACTGGACTGACTCTCCAGAGTACTGATAATGATGTGAATCAAATGTGTTGACTGACTGGACTGATTCTGATTCTCCAGAGTACTGATAATGATCTGAATCAAATGTGTTGACTGACTGGACTGACTCTCCAGAGTACTGATAATGATCTGAATCAAATGTGTTGACTGACTGGACTGATTCTCCAGAGTACTGATAATGATCTGAATCAAATGTGTTGACTGGACTGACTCTCCAGAGTACTGATAATGATCTGAATCAAATGTGTTGACTGACTGGACTGATTCTCCAGAGTACTGATAATGATCTGAATCAAATGTGTTGACTGGACTGACTCTCCAGAGTAATGATAATGATGTGAATCAAATGTGTTGACTGGACTGACTCTCCAGAGTACTGATAATGATGTGAATCAAATGTGTTGACTGGACTGACTCTCCAGAGTACTGATAATGATGTGAATAAAATGTGTTGACTGGACTGATTCTTCAGAGTACTGATAATGATCTGAATCAAATGTGTTGACTGGACTGACTCTCCAGAGTACTGATAATGATGTGCATCAAATGTGTTGACTGGACTGACTCTCCAGAGTAACTGGATAATGATCTGAATCAAATGTGTTGACTGGACTGACTCTCCAGAGTACTGATAATGATCTGAATCAAATGTGTTGACTGACTGGACTGATTCTCCAGAGTACTGATAATGATCTGAATCAAATGTGTTGACTGACTGGACTGACTCTCCAGAGTACTGATAATGATCTGAATCAAATGTGTTGACTGGACTGACTCTCCAGAGTAATGATAATGATGTGAATCAAATGTGTTGACTGGACTGACTCTCCAGAGTACTGATAATGATGTGAATCAAATGTGTTGACTGGACTGATTCTCCAGAGTACTGATAATGATGTGAATCAAATGTGTTGACTGGACTGATTCTCCAGAGTACTGATAATGATGTGAATCAAATGTGTTGACTGGACTGACTCTCCAGAGTACTGATAATGATCTGAATCAAATGTGTTGACTGGACTGATTCTTCAGAGTACTGATAATGATCTGAATCAAATGTGTTGACTGGACTGACTCTCCAGAGTACTGATAATGATGTGAATCAAATGTGTTGACTGGACTGACTCTCCAGAGTAATGATAATGATGTGAATCAAATGTGTTGACTGGACTGACTCTCCAGAGTACTGATAATGATGTGAATCAAATGTGTTGACTGGACTGACTCTCCAGAGTACTGATAATGATCTGAATCAAATGTGTTGACTGGACTGATTCTTCAGAGTACTGATAATGATCTGAATCAAATGTGTTGACTGGACTGACTCTCCAGAGTACTGATAATGATCTGAATCAAATGTGTTGACTGGACTGACTCTCCAGAGTACTGATAATGATGTGAATCAAATGTGTTGACTGGACTGACTCTCCAGAGTAATGATAATGATGTGAATCAAATGTGTTGACTGACTGGACTGATTCTCCAGAGTACTGATAATGATGTGAATCAAATGTGTTGACTGGACTGACTCTCCAGAGTACTGATAATGATCTGAATCAAATGTGTTGACTGGACTGATTCTCCAGAGTACTGATAATGATCTGAATCAAATGTGTTGACTGGACTGACTCTCCAGAGTACTGATAATGATCTGAATCAAATGTGTTGACTGGACTGATTCTCCAGAGTACTGATAATGATCTGAATCAAATGTGTTGACTGGACTGATTCTCCAGAGTACTGATAATGATCTGAATCAAATGTGTTGACTGGACTGATTCTCCAGAGTACTGATAATGATGTGAATCAAATGTGTTGACTGGACTGACTCTCCAGAGTACTGATAATGATCTGAATCAAATGTGTTGACCCGACTGACTCTCCTGAGTAATGATAATGATGTGAATCAAATGTGTTGACTGGACTGACTCTCCAGAGTACTGATAATGATCTGAATCAAATGTGTTGACTGGACTGACTCTCCAGAGTACTGATAATGATCTGAATCAAATGTGTTGACTGGACTGATTCTCCAGAGTAATGATAATGATGTGAATCAAATGTGTTGACTGGACTGACTCTCCAGAGTACTGATAATGATGTGAATCAAATGTGTTGACTGGACTGATTCTCCAGAGTACTGATAATGATCTGAATCAAATGTGTTGACTGGACTGATTCTCCAGAGTACTGATACTGATCTGAATCAAATGTGTTGACTGGACTGACTCTCCAGAGTACTGATAATGATGTGAATCAAATGTGTTGACTGGACTGACTCTCCAGAGTACTGATAATGATGTGAATCAAATGTGTTGACTGGACTGATTCTCCAGAGTACTGATACTGATCTGAATCAAAAGGGGGCCTTCATCTAACAGCGGTATACCAGGAGAGTTAACAGGGATGAGGGCCTTCATCTAACAGCGGTATACCAGGAGAGTTAACAGGGATGAGGGCCTTCATCTAACAGCTGTATACCAGGAGAGTTAACAGGGATGAGGGCCTTCATCTAACAGCTGTATACCAGGAGAGTTAACAGGGATAAGGGCCTTCATCTAACAGCGGTATACCAGGAGAGTTAACAGGGATGAGGGCCTTCATCTAACAGCTGTATACCAGGAGAGTTAACAGGGAAGAGGGCCTTCATCTAACAGCGGTATACCAGGAGAGTTAACAGGGATGAGGGCCTTCATCTAACAGCTGTATACCAGGAGAGTTAACAGGGATGAGGGCCTTCATCTAACAGCTGTATACCAGGAGAGTTAACAGGGGTGAGGGCCTTCATCTAACAGCTGTATACCAGGAGATTTAACAGGGGTGAGGGCCTTCATCTAATAGCTGTATACCAGGAGAGTTAACAGGTATGAGGGCCTTCATCTAACAACGGTATACCAGGAGAGTTAACAGGGATGAGGGCCTTCATCTAACAGCTGTATACCAGGAGAGTTAACAGGGATGAGGGCCTTCATCTAACAGCTGTATACCAGGAGAGTTAACAGGGGTGAGGGCCTTCATCTAATAGCTGTATACCAGGAGAGTTAACAGGGGTGAGGGCCTTCATCTAACAACGGTATACCAGGAGAGTTAACAGGGATGAGGGCCTTCATCTAACAGCTGTATATCAGGAGAGTTAACAGGGATGAGGGCCTTCATCTAATAGCTGTATACCAGGAGAGTTAACAGGGATGAGGGCCTTCATCTAACAGCTGTATACCAGGAGAGTTAACAGGGATGAGGGCCTTCATCTAATAGCTGTATACCAGGAGAGTTAACAGGGATGAGGGCCTTCATCTAATAGCTGTATACCAGGCCATGAGAGTTAACAGGGGTGAGGGCCTTCATCTAATAGCTGTATACCAGGTGAGTTAACAGGAGCAGAGCCAGAGAGGTGATACATGGCAGAGATAACCACCGGGCCAGAATTACACTTTGAGGAGAACTCCTATCTTACACACAGGAGCATCAAGGCAAGGCAGGACATTTAATCCACATTGGAACATTGCTAGTGGCAATGAGGTACCCTCAGGAACACGCACACACAAACACACACAAACACACTCCAATACACACACTCATTCACACACACACACACTCAAACACACACACAGCCAGCCATCTGTGAGGCAGATGGAGAGTGCACAACAAGTAAGATCTCAATTGAGTTGACTTCATTTTGATTACATCAATCTGCACTTAAGTGTGTTTAAAACCTGTTACCGTGGCTACCGCCCTTGAGCTTATCTTTAGTTCAATATACTTACCCTGATCCCCATGTTAGCATCAAGCTAAACGCACAGCGACATGGGCATTAAGTATTCTTCCTGTATTAAACAGACACCACCGTCCAATGGGGTTTGAGTGTCACAGCCAATTCACGACAAAGCAAAGGGAACAGTGTACAGGGATTACCCAGAATCCTCTCCTGAATGATTCATTACCATCTACATACAGTACCAGTCAAAAGTTTGGAAACACCGACTCATTCAAGGGTTTTTCTTTATTTGGACTATTTGTACATTGTAGAATAATAGTGAAGACATCAAAACTATGAAATAACACATATGGACTCATGTAGTAACCAAAAAAGTGTTAAACAAATCAAAATATATTTTATATTTGAGATTCTTCAAAGTAGACACCCTTTGCCTTGATGACAGCTTTGCACACACTTAGCATTCTCTCAACCAGCTTCACCTGGAATGCTTTTCCAACAGTCTTGAAGGAGTTCCCACATATGCTAAGCACTTGTTGGCTGCGTTTTCTTCACTCTGCAGTCCAACTCTGCAGTCCAACCCAAACCATCTCAATTGGGTTGAGATTGGGTGATTGTGGAGGCCAGGTCATCTGATGCAGCACTCCATCACCTTCCTTCTTGGTAAAATATCCCTTGCACAGCCTGGAGGTGTGTTGGATCATTGTCCTGTTGAAAAACAAATTATAGTCCCACCAGCTCAAACCAGATGTAATGGCGTATTGCTGCAGAATGCTTTGGTAGCCTGTAACATGGTTCACCTGTAACGTGGTTCACCTGTAACGTGGTTCACCTGTAACATGGTTCACCTGCAACATGGTTTACCTGTAATGTGGTTCACCTGTAACATGGTTGACCTGTAATGTGGTTGACCTGTAACGTGGTTGACCTGTAACGTGGTTCACCTGTAACGTGGTTCACCTGTAACGTGGTTCACCTGTAACATGGTTCACCTGTAACATGGTTCACCTGTAACATGGTTGACCTGTAACGTGGTTCACCTGTAACGTGGTTCACCTGTAACGTGGTTCACCTGTAACATGGTTGACCTGTAACGTGGTTGACCTGTAACATGGTTGACCTGTAACGTGGTTGACCTGTAACGTGGTCCACCTATAACATGGTTCACCTGTAACATGGTTGACCTGTAACGTGGTTGACCTGTAACATGGTTCACCTGTAACATGGTTCACCTGTAACATGGTTCACCTGTAACATGGTTGACCTGTAACATGGTTGACCTGCAACATGGTTGACCTGTAACGTGGTTCACCTGTAACGTGGTTCACCTGTAACATGGTTAACCTGTAACGTGGTTCACCTGTAACATGGTTGACCTGTAACGTGGTTCACCTGTAACGTGGTCCACCTATAACATGGTTCACCTGTAACATGGTTGACCTGTAACATGGTTGACCTGTAACATGGTTCACCTGTAACATGGTTCACCTGTAACATGGTTGACCTGTAACATGGTTGACCTGCAACATGGTTGACCTGTAACGTGGTTCACCTGTAACATGGTTCACCTGTAACATGGTTCACCTGTAACGTGGTTGACCTGTAACATGGTTCACCTGCAACATGGTTTACCTGTAACATGGTTCACCTGTAACATGGTTTACCTGTAATATGGTTCACCCTTTAACATGGTTCACCTGTAACATGGTTCACCTGTAACATGGTTGACCTGTAACATGGTGTACCTGTAACATGGTCCACCTCTAACTTTGTCCACCTGTAACATGGTCCACCTGTAACATGGTTCACCTGTAACATGGTCCACCTGTAACGTTGTCCACCTGTAACATGGTCCACCTGTAACATGGTTCACCTGTAACATGGTTCACCTGTAACGTGGTTCACCTGTAACGTGGTCCACCTGTAACATGGTTCACCTGCAGCATGGTTCACCGGTAATGTGGTTCACCTGTAACGTGGTCCACCTGTAACATGGTTGACCTGTAACATGGTTTACCTGTAACATGGTTTACCTGTAACATGGTCCACCTCTAACGTTGTCCACCTGTAACATGGTCCACCTGTAACATGGTTCACCTGTAACGTGGTTCACCTGTAACGTGGTCCACCTGTAACATGGTTGACCTGTAACATGGTTCACCTGTAACATGGTTGACCTGTAACGTGGTTGACCTGTAACGTGGTTCACCTGTAACGTGGTTCACCTGTAACATGGTTTACCTGTAACATGGTTTACCTGTAACATGGTTCACCTGTAACATGGTTGACCTGTAACGTGGTTGACCTGTAACATGGTTTACCTGTAACATGGTTCACCTGTAACATGGTTCACCTGCAACATGGTTTACCTGTAACATGGTCCACATGTAACGTGGTTCACCTGTAACATGGTTCACCAGCAACGTGGTTCACAGGGATGGACATGTGTGCGAACCGCAGCATGCCAGTGTAACAGGTAGTGATGTAGTACGCCCCATGTGTTTGGTCAAACTGGTGACTTATGCAAGACTTACCATGTTTAGCTTGGATGATGGGTGAATGGTTCTCTCTCTCTCTCTCTCTCTCTCTCTCTCTCTCTCTCTCTCTCTTCTTTCACACAGTAGCATCTCTGATGTCCTAGTTTGATCACACACAGTAGCATCTCTGATGTCCTAGTTGGACCACACACAGTAGCATCTCTGATATCCTAGTTGGACCACACACAGTAGCATCTCTGATGTCCTAGTTTGATCACACACAGTAGCATCTCTGATGTCCTAGTTGGACCACACACAGTAGCATCTCTGATGTCCTAGTTGGACCACACACAGTAGCATCTCTGATGTCCTAGTTGGACCACACACAGTAGCATCTCTGATGTCCTAGTTGGACCACACACAGTAGCATGTTTGATAATGGGCTCCCAAGTGGTGCAGTGGTCTAAGGAACTGCATCTCAGTGCAAGAGCCATCACTTACAGTACCTGGTTCAAATCCAGGCTGTATAACATCTGGCTGTGATTGGGAGTCCCATAGGATTGTGCACAATTGGCCCAGTGAAGTCTGCGGTAGGCAGTCATTGTAAATAAGAATTTGTTATTAATTGACTTGCCTAGTTAAAGTTAAAATGTTTTAGTTTGACCACACAGTAGCATCTCTCCTCTTCCAGGTGCGTCAGAGCCACATCGTTCTACGGTACAAGCGCTATCATGTGTTCTTACAAATGAAATCAAGCTTTATTTATACAGCACATTTCAGACATGGAATGCAATGCAACGTGCTTCACAGGGGGGGGGAAATAAAAAAATAAAAAAATAAAAATATAAGCTGAAATATTTACTACAGAAGATAAACATAAGATTTTTTTTTTTAAAGAATGACACAAACCGAACAACTAAAAAACATCCTGAGGAAAGCAAAGGTAAAAAGATGTGTTCTAAGATCTCTTTTAAATATGTCCTCAGGTTTTACGGCAGGCTATTCCAGAGGCTGGGGTCATACTAACTAAAGGTTGCCTCTCCATACCTCTTGATCCTAGGCTTTGGGATAGTTAAAAGGTCAGCGCCAGAGGATGTGAGGGACCTACTGGGCACGTAACTTAAAAGCATGTCTGACATGTATAGGGGTGAACAATCGTGGATTGATTTAAAAATCAATAGAAGAATCTTTAAATTAATTCTAAAACTCACAGGCAGCCAGTGCAGAAATCTTAAAACCGGTGTGATGTGTGCTCTCTGTCTGGTCTTGGTCAGTACCCGTGCTGCAGCATTCTCTATGTTTTACAGTACAGAGACCTTAGAACCAGTGTGATGTGTGCTCTCTCTCTGGTCTTGGTCAGTACCCGTGATAAAGCATTCTCTATGTTTTACAGTTGACCAATGGCTTTCTTGGTTAGACCAGACAGGAGAGCATTACAGTCGCCCATGCTTTTTGTAGTAAAAGCATGGATGAGCCTCTCTGTATCAGCCTGAGAAGGAAACGGCCGCACCGTGGCAATCTTCCCCAGGTGAAAAAAAAGCTACATTCCTAATGTGTGATTCAAAGTTCTGTTCAGAATCTAAAATAACGTCTGGGTTTTTTACCTGGTGTTTTATCGTTATTGTCCGTGAATTAAAATGTGCGGCCAGATTCTCTCCATGTGCTTTGGCTCCAACAATAAATACCTCAGTCTTGTTTTGATTTAGCAGTTGTGAGCCACCCGTGATAAAAATCACAATATTCTAAATGTTTTACTAAAAGTTGACCAATGGCTTTCTTGGTTGAAATATATAAACTGATAACGCCGCTATGCTTTTGTAGAAAATATAAACTGATAAAGGGGTTGAAATATATAAACTGAAAGCATGGAAATATATAAACTGAGCGCTAGGGGTTGAAATATATAAACTGATAACGCCGCTAGGGGTTGAAATATATAAACTGTAACAGCCTGAGAAGGGTTGAAATATATAAACTGATAACGCCGCTAGGGGTTGAAATATATAAACGTAACGGCTAGGGGTTGAAATATATAGGGGTTGAAATATATAAACTTCCCCAGGTGGAAATATATAAAAAAGCTACATTCCTAAACTGATGTGATTCAAAGTTCTGTTCAAATCTAAAATAAACTGATAACGCCGCTGGTTGAAATATATTTACCTGGTGATAACGCCGCTAGGGGTTGAAATTTTATCGTTATTGTCCGCTGGGTTGAAATATAAAACTGATGCCGCCAGATTGAAATATATCCATGTGCTATTGGCTAGGGGTTGAAATATATAAACTGATAACGCTAGGTCTTGAAATATATAAACTGATTAGCTGGAGTTGAAATATATAAACTGATAGCCATCCAAAATATATAAACTAAAAATGAAACAATAAACTGATAACGCCGCTAATAATTTATCCGTAGGGGGAGCTATAAATCCTCTAGGGGTTGAAATATATAAACTGATACGCCGCTAGGGGTTGAAATATAACTGCTAAGGGGTTGAAATATATAAACTGATAAACGCTAGGGGTTGAAATATATAAACGCTAGGGGTTGAAATATATAAACTGATAACGCCGCTAGGGGTTGAAATATATAAACTGATAACGCCGCTAGGGGTTGAAATATATAAACTGATAACGCCGCTAGGGGTTGAAATATATAAACTGATAACGCCGCTAGGGGTTGAAATATATAAACTGATAACGCCGCTAGGGGTTGAAATATATAAACTGATAACGCCGCTAGGGGTTGAAATATATAAACTGATAACGCCGCTAGGGGTTGAAATATATAAACTGATAACGCCGCTAGGGGTTGAAATATATAAACTGATAACGCCGCTAGGGGTTGAAATATATAAACTGATAACGCCGCTAGGGGTTGAAATATATAAAAAGGGGTTGAAATATATAAACTGATAACGCCGCTAGGGGTTGAAATATATAAACTGATAACGCCGCTAGGGGTTGAAATATATAAACTGATAACGCCGCTAGGGGTTGAAATATATAAACTGATAACGCGCTAGGGGTTGAAATATAAACTGAAACTAGGGGTTGAAATATATAAACTGATAACGCCGCTAGGGGTTGAAATATATAAACTGATAACGCCGCTAGGGGTTGAAATATATAAACTGATAACGCCGCTAGGGGTTGAAATATATAAACTGATAATAGGGGTTGAAATATATAAACTGATAACGCCGCTAGGGGTTGAAAATATAAATAAACTGAAATATATAAACTGATAACGCCGCTAGGGGTTGAAATATATAAACTGATAACGCCGCTAGGGGTTGAAATATATAAATATAAACTGAAATATATAAACTGATAACGCCGCTAGGGGGAAATATATAAACTGAAATATATAAACTGATAACGCCGCTAGGGGTTGAAATATATAAACTGATAACGCCGCTAGGGGTTGAAATATATAAACTGATAACGCCGCTAGGGGTTGAAATATATAAACTGATAACGCCGCTAAGGGGTTGAAATATATAAACTGATAACGCCGCTAGGGGTTGAAATATATAAACTGATAACGCCGAAATATATAAACTACGCCGGGTTGAAATATATAAACTGATAACGCCGCTAGGGGTTGAAATATATAAACTGATAACGCCGCTAGGGGTTGAAATATATAAACTGAAATATATAAAAACTGAAATATATAACTGCCGCTAGGGGTTGAAATATATAAACTGATAACGCCGCTAGGGTTGAAATATATAAACTTGAAATATATAAACTGATAACGCCGCTAGGGGTTGAAATATATAAACTGATAACGCCGCTAGGGGTTGAAATATATAAACTGATAACGCCGCTAGGGGTTGAAATATATAAACTGATAACGCCGCTAGGGGTTGAAATATATAAACTGAGCAGAACCGGATACAACATCAAATAATGTGGAACGTCACGTGACATGTATTTTCTCTGAGTTATGTTCACCAAGGATGACAAAAAAAAAACTCTCAACTGGTAGAATAGGTCCTAAACCCATTTAGAAGTGGACCAGAGAGGCCAACGCACCTCTCCAGTCTGCTCAGAAGGACATCATGGTCAACCGTGTCCAATGTAGCACTTCAATCTAAGAGTACAAGAACACAGAGCTGTTTGGTATCTGTGTTGACTCCTAAGATCATTTACCACTTTAACTCGGGCTGTCTCTGTGCTGTGGTGGGTTTGAAAAAACAGTTGGCACTTAACAAATCATTTAGCCGTTTGAACACCAATTTCTACAGAAGTTTGCTAAAGAATGGAGGGTTGGATATTGGCGGAAAATTGCTAAGAGCTGAAGAATATAGATGACTTTTCTTCAGAAAGGGTGTCACCATATCAGTTTTTAGTGCCGTGGGGAAAGTGCCTGTGAACACAAAGTGATTAACAATAGCTTTGCACTTCTTCAGATAAAAACTGTTTTGAAGAAGGTGGTGGGGATAGGATTGAGAAGGCAGGTAGAAAGCTCAAGTTGTGATTTCACTCTGCTAAACATGCCTGTGTCAACCAGGGAAAGTAAATCCATAGTGCCTTTGTGTGGTAGACCAGCGCGTTCTGAAAGTATTCAGAGCTCTTGACTTTTTACACATTATGTTACGGATTTATTCTAAAATTGATTTCATTTTATTTTTTCACATCTACACATAATACCCCGTAATGAAAAACATTTATACATTTTTGCAAATTTATATAAAAAAAATAACATGCTGAAATCACATTTATGTAAGTATTCAGACCCTTTACTCAATGTTGAAGCACCTTTGGCAGCGATTACAGCCTTGAGTCTTCTTGGGTATGACGCTACAAGCTTGGCACACCTGTATTTGAGGAGTTTCTCCCATTATTCTCTGCAGATCCTCTCAAGCTCTGTCAGGTTGGATGGGGAGCGTTGCTGCACAGCTATTTTCAGGTCTCTCCAGAGATGTTCGATCGGGCTCAAGTCCGGACTCTGGCTGGGACAATCAAGGACATTCAGAGACTTGTCCTGGAGCCACTCCTGTGTTGTCTTGGCTGTGTGCTTAGGGTCGTTGTCCTGTTGGATGTTGAACCTTTGCCCCCAGTCTGAGGTGCTGAGCACTCTGGAGCAAGTTTTCATCAAGGATCTCTCTGTACTTTCCTCCGTTCATCTTCGCCTGTAGTCTACCCGTCCCTGCCACCGTAGGGATGGTGCCATGTTGCGTCCAGATGTGACACTTGTCATTCAGGGCAAAGAGTTAAATCTTGGTTTCATCAGACCAGAGAATCTTGTTTCTCATGGTCTTAGAGTCTTTAGGTGCCTTTTGGCAAACTCCAAGTGGGCTGTCAAGTGTTTTTTACTGAGGAGTGGCTTCCGTCTGGCCACTCTACCATAAAGGCCTGATTGGTGGAGTGCTGCAGAGATGGATGTCCTTCTGGAAGGTTCTCCCATCTCGACAGACGAACTCTACAGCTCTGTCAGAGTGACCATAAGGATTCTTGGACACCTCCCTGACCAAGGCCTTTCTCCCCCGATTGCTCAGTTTGTCCGGGCGGCCAGCTCTATGAAGAGTCTTTGTGGTTCCAAACTTCTTCCATTTAAGAATGATGGCGGACACTGTGTTCTTGAGGACCTTCAATGCTGCAGAAATATTTTGGTACCCTTCCACAGATCTGTGCTTTGACACAATCCTGTCTCTGAGCTCTACGGACAATTCCTTTGACCTCTTGGCTTGGTTTTTGCTCTGACATGCACTGTCAACTGTGGGACCTTATATAAACAGGTGTGTGCCTTTCCAAATCATGTCCAATAAATTGAATTTACCACAGGTGAACTCCAATCAAGTTGTAGAGTCATCTCAAGGATGATCAATGGAAACAGGATGCACCTGAGCTCAATTTAGTGTCTCATAGTAAAGGGTCTGAATACTTATGTAAGGTATTTCTGTTTTTTATTTTTAATAAATGTGCAAACATTTCTAAAATCCTGTTTTCGCTTTATCATTATTGGGTATTGTGTGTAGATTGCTGATGACATTGTTTTACTTAATCTATTTTAGAAAAAGGTTGTAACGTAACAAAATGTGGAAAAAGTCAAGGGAATCTCAATACTTTTCAAAGGCACTGTATCATCATACTTCTCATCAGGTCTAAAATGTACAGCAATCTCCTCACATTTAGATGTGGAGGAAAGTTCACATAGATTTGCGAGGGTAGAATTTATCAGGACTTCAATTGTGGAGAAGAGCACTCTCAAATGAATAGTGATCAAGTTAGAAAAAGGAGAGCGTCTAGCTAAATGCCTTGTTGTTAGTTACTCACAATGGACCTGCAAACTTTGGCTTTCTCCACTTCCACTCTGCCTTTCTGCAATCTCTCTTTAATGGGTTCATTTCCTCACTTATCCATGGGCCCTGTGACATGTTTGATGATATTTTGTATTTTTTATTGAATCTTTATATAACTAAGCAATTCTGTTTAATAATAAATTATTATTTACAATGACGGCAATAATTTACAATAAAATTCCATAAAGCTCAAAAGATTCATAAATTCCAAAGTCCTTGGAGTCTCTTTGTCAACTATGATTAAAATCACCCAACACAATGATTTTATCATCGTTCTCAAGGACAATAGACAATGGTTCAGATATATCAGTAAATAAAGTGGGGCAGTGCTTTGGTGGTCTATACAGGTTTATGGCCTAAACTGGTGGCTGACATTTAAACAGTATAGCACGATGCTCAAAAGACCCAAACAAAATATATTTAGAGCTGAGAGCATTAGTAGAAATAGAGGCCGTCCCTCATCCGTGTTACATTTTCCTATAGAGTATGAAAGCTTTAGTCCGGGGTGGAAGCTTCGATAAGAGCAGCACTACAGTCTGACGACAGCCATGTTTCAATGAGAAACATCCAATCAACTTTGCACTCAGTAATGAGGTCATTCACGAGAAAGGTTTTCCCATTGATGCTGTAACATTTAAAAGCACCATTTTCATTGAGTGTGGGCCACTCTGCCTCGAGGTTACCAATGGAATAAAAACCAAATGATTAACATTACAACCACGCTTTCTGACCGTCTACAATCTATCAGAATGGTAGGAGATGACAGTTTGTATAAACTCACTAGAAGGCGGGGTTGAAGGTTAATAAAGGAACATATGGTTACTCACATATGATTGCCAAGTCCTCTGTTGCTAATTCTGACAGGGAGAACTGGAGCACTCTCTAAAACAGTTTGATGTTGCTGGGACTGGAGCACTACCAGACCCTGTCTGTCAGTCTTTAAAACAGTTTGATGTTGCTGGGACTGCAGCACTACCAGACCCTGTATGTCAGTCTCTAAAACAGTTTGATGTTGCTGGGACTGGATCAGTACCAGACCCTGTCTGTCAGTCTCTAAAACAGTTTGATGTTGTCTGGTCTCTAAAACAGTTTGATGTTGCTGGGACTGCAGCACTACCAGACCCTGTCTGTCAGTCTCTAAAACAGTTTGATGTTGCTGGGACTGGAGCACTACCAGACCCTGTCTGTCAGTCTCTAAAACAGTTTGATGTTGCTGGGACTGCAGCACTACCAGACCCTGTCTGTCAGTCTCTAAAACAGTTTGATGTTGCTGGGACTGCAGCACTACCAGACCCTGTCTGTCAGTCTCTAAAACAGTTTGATGTTGCTGGGACTGGATCAGTACCAGACCCTGTCTGTCAGTCTCTAAAACAGTTTGATGTTGCTGGGACTGGAGCACTACCAGACCCTGTCTGTCAGTCTCTAAAACAGTTTGATGTTGCTGGGACTGGAGCACTACCAGACCCTGTCTGTCAGTCTCTAAAACAGTTTGATGTTGCTGGGACTGGAGCACTACCAGACCCTGTCTGTCAGTCTCTAAAACAGTTTGATGTTGCTGGAAATGATCCTGGAACCGCTGCGGTTAGGGTGAATCCTGTCTCTTTTAAAACGTTGACACAAAAAAATACATTCCTGTCTTTGCAAAGTTTCTTCAGGTACTTGTTCAGGGCAAAGAGTCGGCTGAAACGTTCTGAACCCCTTCGTTAGCACATGAGGGGGTCAAAGATCAGTCTCCTCTTCCCTGTGCTAACGAGGGTGTAGTCCTCCCTCAGTTGATCAGATCGCCTAAAACTAAGGTTGTTAAAACCTACTTGGGCGATGATGGTGTCACTATTGGAGTAGTTGGCCAGAACTGAGGGCAGGAGGGAGTTGATGTCATGGTCACGGGCTCCTGGGTGACAGTGGACTTCGGTCCACAGATTGTAGGCAGGACAAAATCTCTCACCATCGAACTGCCCACATGGATGGTGGTTGGGATGGAACCCGATGGGGAAGTGAACTGCTGAACTGCGGTGGCCGTGGGGGAGGGAGCCACTGGGCGGCCGCCGGCTGGCGGTATACACCCAGGATCCGTGCTGGGGGCCAAAGCTGTTTGATAGCTGGATCGGATCTTCTCGGGATAGATGAAGGGTGGCCAGACTGCCTCCCGATCTCCTACGCCCCAAGAGTGTCCAGTCACCCATGGGGCCGGAGTGTTGAGCTTAACATCTGCCAGTTGGATTGGGACAGATCAACGCCACGCGACTCAACGACAGCTTTGCTATAAGAGGCATTTAAAACTGAGATTAGGGTTGCCTGGGTTACAGAAAGGTCGGTGTACTTATAAAGCAGGTTATCCGTTTTCTCTCAGCAAAGCCAACAGTCGGAGGAACTCTTCCCTAAGCTGCTTGATGGTGGTGCATTTAGGGCAAACAAATCCCTGTCCGTTTTGGTGTTCCACCTTATCTTCATCGTGTGGAAAACATCTCACACATGACGCATCTGTGCCCAGCCATGGATAAAACCATAGGTGGGCTAGCACTGCTAGCGTTAGCCTTCTCCTTTTTCATGACGGCTAGAAGCTAACTGCTACTTAACTAGAATCAACCAATGCAAGTTCTGTTCAAATGTCAATTGAATAGGCAGAAGGACACATAATAGAGAGCCAAGAAGTCGATGTCTCAGCCTCCAGTATTTATGCTGCAGTAGTTTATGTGTCGGGGGGCTGGGGTCAGTTTGTTATATCTGGAGTACTTCTCCTGTCCTATTCGGTGTCCTGTGTGAATCTAAGTGTGCGTTCTCTAATTCTCTCCTTCTTTCTTTGTTTCTCTCGGAGGAGGACCTGAGCCCTAGGACCATGCCCCAGGACTACCTGACATGATGACTCCTTGCTGTCCCCTGTCCACCTGACCGTGCTGCTGCTCCAGTTTCAACTGTTCTGCCTTATTATTATACGACCATGCTGGTCATTTATGAACATTTGAACATCTTGGCCATGTTCTGTTATAATCTCCACCCGGCACAGCCAGAAGAGGACTGGCACCCCACATATGCTCTCTCTAATTCTCTCTTTCTTTCTCTCTCTCGGAGGACCTGAGCCCTAGGACCATGCCTCAGTACTACCTGACATGATGACTCCTGACAGTGATGTAGAGTGGTATAGACTGGACCAGTCTACTGTATATCTTGACTGAGGACAGTGATATGGTATGACTGGACCAGTCTACTGGACTGAGGACAGTGATGCAGACTGGACCAGTCTACTGTATGTATTGACTGAGGACAGTGATACAGAGTGGTATAGACTGGACCAGTCTACTGTATATCTTGACTGAGGACAGTGATGTAGAGTGGTATAGACTGGACCAGTCTACTGTATTTATTGACTGAGGACAGTGATGCAGACTGGACCAGTCTACTGTATGTATTGACTGAGGACAGTGATACAGAGTGGTACAGACTGGACCAGTCTACTGTATATCTTGACTGAGGACAGTGATGTAGAGTGGTATAGACTGGACCAGTCTACTGTATTTATTGACTGAGGACAGTGATGCAGACTGGACCAGTCTACTGTATGTATTGACTGAGGACAGTGATACAGAGTGGTATAGACTGGACCAGTCTACTGTATTTATTGACTGAGGACAGTGGAGGGATAGACTGGACCAGTCTAACTAAGATTCATTGACTGAGGACAGTGATAGCAGACTGGACCAGTTATCTGTATCTAGTTTGAAGAGGACAGGATAGGGGACAGATAGAGACTGGACCAGTGAGGGAAGGAAGTGATAACTGGACCAGAGACTGAAAGGGAGGAAGGGAGAGACTGATGGAGTTGAGAGAGTGAGGGAGAGAGAGAGAGATGACCAGTCTACTGATTTAGGGAAGGAGGGAGGGAGGGAGACTGGAGGGGGAGGGAGGGAGGGATTGAGGGAGGACAGGGATACAGAGTGGTACAGACTGGACCAGGGACTGTATTTATTGACTGGGGTTCAGTGGAGGGAGGGGGTTAATAAGATTCAACAGGCTCCAAAAGATAGCCTTCTGCTATCATCTGTATCTAGTTGAGAAGAGAGAGTGCAGGGAGGGAGACAGATAAAGATGAGGGAGGGAGGGAAGAGAAGAGACTGAAAGTGGAGGAAGGGAGAGAGAGATAGAGATGAGAGTGTGAGGGAAGGAGACTGAGAAGCGAGAGGGAGAGAGAGATAGAGATGAGAGATGAGAGAGGGGGAGACTGAGAAGACAGGGAGGGAGAGTAATAGAGGGAGAGAGAGTGAGGGAGGGAGAGAGATAGAGATGAGAGTGTGAGGGAGGGAGACTGATAAGAGACAGGGGGGGAGGGAGGAGAGAGGAGGGAGGGAGGGAGGGAGGGAGGGGATACCAGACCCTGTCTGAGGGAGGGAGGGAGGGAGGGAGGGAGGGAGGGAGGGAGGGAGGGAGGGAGGGAGGGAGGGAGGGAGGGAGACTGTAAAAAGGGAGGAAGGGAGAGAGATAGAGATGAGAGTGTGAGGGAGGGAGACTGAGAAGAGAGGGAGGGAGAGAGATAGAGATGAGAGAGTGAGGGAGGGAGAGAGAGAGATGAGAGAGTGAGGGAAGGAGACTGAAAGAGATGAGGGGGGAGAGATAGAGATGAGAGAGGAGAGAGGGAGACTGAGAAGACAGGGAGGGAGAGAGAAAGAGGAGAGAGTGAGGGAGGGAGAGAGATAGAGATGAGAGAGTGAGGGAGGGAGACTGAGAAGAGAGGGGGGGAGCGATAAAGATGAGAGAGTGAGGGAGGGAGACTGAAAAGAGAGGGAGGGAGAGTGATAGAGATGAGGGAGGGAGGGAGGGAGGGAGGGAGGGAGGGAGGGAGGGAGGGAGGGAGGGAGGGAGGGAGGGAGGGAGGGAGGGAGGGAGGAGACTGAAAAGATAGGGTGGGAGAGAGATAGAGATGAGAGAGTGAGGGAGGGAGACTGAAAAGAGAGGGAGGGAGGGAGAGAGATAGAGATGAGAGAGTGAGGGAAGGAGACTGAAAGCGAGGGGAGAGAGATAGAGATGAGAGTGTGAGAGAGGGAGACTGAGAAGACAGGGAGGGAGAGTAATAGAGGAGGGAGGAGGGAGGGAGAGATAGAGATGAGAGTGGAGGGAGGGAGACTGATATGAGAGGGAGGGAGGGAGGGAGGGAGGGAGGGAGGGAGGGAGGGAGGGAGGGAGGGAGGGAGGGAGGGAGGGAGGGAGGGACTGAAAAGGGAGGGAGGGAGAGGGAGGGAGGGAGGGAGGGAGGGAGGAGACTGAAAAGATAGGGTGGGAGAGAGATAGAGATGAGAGAGTGAGGGAGGGAGACTGAAAAGAGAGGGAGTGAGGGAGGGAGGGAGAGAGATAGAGATGAGAGAGTGATGGAGGGAGACTGAAAAGAGAGGTAGGGAGAGACCATGAGTGCAAGACCTCCTTCAGCCTTTAGGTCTGACTCAGAGGCAGTGTGACCAATTCATTACAGTTAAAGAGTCAATGCCCCAGGATGTTTGCACAATGAACAGTAATTCAACACACACGCACACACTCTGTTATTCTCCAACCACACACACATTCTTCGGGAACGTCCGCCATCCTCTGGGAGTATATGCGACCCAGTGTTCCGACACTAATCCTACTGCCTCCGCTCTGCACAATACAATCTGTTCTACAGAGTACTGGGCAGAGAAGAGGAGAGAGAGAGAGGGAAGATGGAAGAGGAGAGAGAGGGAAGAGGGAAGAGAAGAGGTGGGAGTACAGAGTACTGGGCAGAGAAGAGGAGAGAGAGGGAAGAGGAGATAGGGAAAAGGAGAGAGAGGAAGAAGAGAGAGATGGAAGAATAGGGTGAGGGAAGAGGAGAGAGAGGAAGAAGAGAGAGATGGAAGAATAGGGTGAGGGAAAAGGAGAGAGAGGAAGAGAGAGAGATGGAAGAATAGGGTGAGGGAAGAGGAGAGATAGGGAAGAGGCGGGAGAGGGAAGATGAGAGAGAGGAAGAGGAGAGGAAGGAAGAGGGAAGATGAGAGAGAGGAGGAGGGAGACAGAAGAGGAGAGAAGGGGAAGAGGAGAGAGAGGGAAGAGTAGGGAGAGGGAAGAGGAGAAATAGGAAAGAATGGGAGAGGAGAGGGAAGAGGAGAGAGAGGGAAGAATAGGGAGAGGGAAGAGGGAAGAGGAGAGAGAGAGGGAAGAGGGAAGAGAAGAGGTGGGAGAGGGAGAGGGAAGAGGAGAGAAAGGGAAGAGGAGAGAAAGAGAAGAGGTGGGAGAGGGAAAGGGAAGAGGAGAGAGAGGGAAGTGGAGAGAGAGGGAAGAGGAGGGAAAGAGATAGAGAGGGGAAAGGAGAGGGGGAAGAGGAGAGAGAGGGAGGAGGGGACAGAGGAAAGAGGAGAAAGAGAAAGAGGAGAGAGAGTGAAGAGGAGGAGAGAGGGAAGATGAGAGAGAGGGAGAGGAGAGGAAGAGGAGAGAGAGGGAGAGAGAGAGGAGAGGAGAGGAAGAGGAGAGGAGAGGAAGAGAGAGAGAGGAAGATGAGAGAGGAGAGGAGGAGGAGAAGAGAGGAAGAGGGAGAGAGAGGAAGAGGAGAGGAAGAGAGGAGAGAGGAAGAAGAGAGGAGAGGGGCACATGACCAAATAAATACATTAAATGCTTCATTTAGTTGTTGTTATGCATTACCTGAACCATAATTCACTTTCAACAACTACCATTTCAGGTCTGTGCTGTTTTGTCATGTTGAACCTGAACACACATTTTCCTCCCTGTTAAACGTCAGTGGAACAGTGCCTCCATATTGCCATAGCCAGTCATAAGTGATGTATATGTTGTGTACACACTGCCATTACTACCAATATTCCCTCACATTTTCTTTTGTCACTGAGCAAATTTCAGGTCTGCTGAGCACAAACGTCCGCTACACGTTTACAGTGAACACTGAGGCTTTATCCTCTTCAAGTTAGTTTTAACAGAGGTCCCATAGTCTACTGTGGCTATTTGATCATAATGTAGGCCAACCAGAGTGGCCTACCATCAAAAACAATGGAGAAAATAGCAGAAACCGTTTTGAGAAAGGTTTTAACATGGAAATAGCTGTTCTATCGTTCAGCCTACAGTAGCACCAAATGTGTTGTGTTCAATGTAGGCCTACATTCCATGAGACCTTTACAAAAAACATGCAGGGACTGACATGAACCTGTTAATGCACTTGTCCTTCAGACAAACATGTTGTTGTGTCGCTTGATGCCAGAAACCACTTTACAAAATAAAATACATTATTATTCTCATACCATTATTGCAGAGAATCAGACTACTTATGCTACCCTCTGCCTATATGATGCTACCCTCTGCCTATATGATGCTACCCTCTGCCTATATGATGCTACCCTCTGCCTATATGATGCTACCCTCTGCCTATATGATGCTACCCTCTGCCTATATGATGCTACCCTCTGCCTATATGATGCTACCATCTGCCTATATGATGCTACCCTCTGCCTATATGATGCTACCCTCTGCCTATATGATGCTACCCTCTGCCTATATGATTCTACCCTCTGCCTATATGATGCTACCCTCTGCCTATATGATTCTACCCTCTGCCTATATGATGCTACCCTCTGCCTATATGATGCTACCATCTGCCTATATGATGCTACCATCTGCCTATATGATGCACCCTCTGCCTATATGATGCTACCTCTGCCTATATGATGCTACCATCTGCCTATATGATGCTACCCTCTGCCTATATGATGCTACCCTCTGCCTATATGATTCTACCCTCTGCCTATATGATTCTACCCTCTGCCTATATGATGCTACCATCTGCCTATATGATGCTACCCTCTGCCTATATGATGCTACCCTCTGCCTATATGATGCTACCCTCTGCCTATATGATGCTACCCTCTGCCTATATGATGCTACCCTCTGCCTATATGATGCTACCCTCTGCCTATATGATGCTACCCTCTGCCTATATGATTCTACCCTCTGCCTATATGATTCTACCCTCTGCCTATATGATGCTACCATCTGCCTATGTGATGCTACCCTCTGCCTATATGATGCTACCCTCTGCGTATATGATGCTACCCTCTGCCTATATGATTCTACCCTCTGCCTATATGATGCTACCCTCTGCCTATATGATTCTACCCTCTGCCTATATGATTCTACCCTCTGCCTATATGATGCTACCATCTGCCTATATGATGCTACCATCTGCCTATATGATGCTACCCTCTGCCTATATGATGCTACCCTCTGCCTATATGATGCTACCATCTGCCTATATGATGCTACCCTCTGCCTATATGATTCTACCCTCTGCCTATATGATTCTACCCTCTGCCTATATGATGCTACCATCTGCCTATATGATGCTACCATCTGCCTATATGATGCTACCCTCTGCCTATATGATGCTACCCTCTGCCTATATGATGCTACCATCTGCCTATATGATGCTACCCTCTGCCTATATGATGCTACCCTCTGCCTATATGATGCTACCATCTGCCTATATGATGCTACCATCTGCCTATATGATGCTACCCTCTGCCTATATGATGCTACCCTCTGCCTATATGATGCTACCCTCTGCCTATATGATTCTACCCTCTGCCTATATGATTCTACCCTCTGCCTATATGATGCTACCATCTGCCTATATGATGCTACCCTCTGCCTATGTGATGCTACCCTCTGCCTATATGATTCTACCCTCTGCCTATATGATGCTACCCTCTGCCTATATGATTCTACCCTCTGCCTATATG
Organism: Oncorhynchus keta; assembly: GCF_023373465.1. NCBI lineage: Eukaryota > Metazoa > Chordata > Actinopteri > Salmoniformes > Salmonidae > Oncorhynchus > Oncorhynchus keta. Next base: position 60,932 of record NW_026288694.1, read on the forward strand.
ATGCTACCATCTGCCTATATGATGCTACCATCTGCCTATATGATGCTACCCTCTGCCTATATGATTCTACCCTCTGCCTATATGATTCTACCATCTGCCTATATGATGCTACCCTCTGCCTATATGATGCTACCATCTGCCTATATGATTCTACCCTCTGCCTATATGATTCTACCATCTGCCTATATGATGCTACCCTCTGCCTATATGATGCTACCATCTGCCTATATGATTCTACCCTCTGCCTATATGATTCTACCATCTGCCTATATGATGCTACCCTCTGCCTATATGATGCCACCCTCTGCCTATATGATGCTACCATCTGCCTATATGATGCTACCATCTGCCTATATGATTCTACCCTCTGCCTATATGATGCTACCCTCTGCCTATATGATGCTACCATCTGCCTATATGATTCTACCCTCTGCCTATATGATTCTACCCTCTGCCTATATGATGCTACCCTCTGCCTATGTGATGCTACCCTCTGCCTATATGATGCTACCCTCTGCCTATATGATTCTACCCTCTGCCTATATGATTCTACCCTCTGCCTATATGATGCTACCATCTGCCTATATGATGCTACCCTCTGCCTATATGATGCTACCCTCTGCGTATATGATGCTACCCTCTGCCTATATGATTCTACCCTCTGCCTATATGATGCTACCATCTGCCTATATGATGCTACCCTCTGCCTATATGATGCTACCCTCTGCCTATATGATGCTACCCTCTGCCTATATGATGCTACCCTCTGCCTATATGATGCTACCCTCTGCCTATATAATGCTACCCTCTGCCTATGTGATGCTACCCTCTACCTATATGATGCTACCCTCTGCCTATGTGATGCTACCCTCTGCCTATATGATGCTACCCTCTGCGTATATGATGCTACCCTCTGCCTATATGATGCTACCCTCTGCCTATATGATGCTACACTTCTGCCTATATGATGCTACCCTCTGCCTATGTGATGCTACCCTCTGCCTATATGATGCTACCCTCTGCCTATGTGATGCTACCCTCTGCCTATTGGCTACTCATCTTAGTCAAGCCTGTCTCAAAATACAACACTGCCCCTTTAAGAGAAAAAAACATCTTTACCAGATGAGCTTTTCAAAGATGTCTAGAAAAGCACATGTTTTGTCCTCTTGTAGGAAACAATCACTCCCCCATTTGCTGACTACAAATGATCTATAACTGGGCTAATAACTCACTAACTAGCAGGGGATATAAACAAAATGTACAAACGCTCACACATGGCTACATGTATCTCTTCTACCCATGACCGTTCATCCTGTTAAAACAGTCTAGTTCGAAGTGAATGACACAGATCCATATATGGTAATGGTCTATTTGCATAAAGGCCTACTGCAGCTCTGATTGGTTATGCTGTGCTTGTCTGTGTAGAGTACAGGCCTGAGTCCTGCCTGTTAACGCAATAGAATCCTACTCCGATGTGTTCTGCCTACAGCAAGATCTCTCGCATAGTTCGTTTTGTTTCGGTAAGTTGCATTGAAAGTGGTAATATTGTGTTGATTGGATCACAATTCCAAAAGTAAAGGGAAACTAAGGGGAAAACTCTAGAGACGTGAGTGAAATTCAACCTCTTGCTTCTCTGCAGGGGGCTGATGTTTCTTCTGCACAGCAGTCCCCGGGGAGCTGCGCCTCCACGCCAGAGAGCACAGCTTAGAGACAACAGTGATGACTACTGAGACTTCACCAACCCCACGCTCGAATCACTGCAGTCATTTTTAACATTCAGGGTGCTCAACTTCTGCAAAGAACGTGTTAATATTTCACGACGGGTATAATGAGGCCTAAGTATTGAATGAATAACCTTGATGATGCTGATTATGACACTGGTGATTAAGATGATGACAATCTGATAATCATTCTCATTACATTCCCCTATCTCAGACCATCCATCATTATTAATGTGCAGATCATACATTCTGCCGACTGTTTCATTATTAACTGGGACCTGCTATGAAAAAGAGAGACCTGTCTCCGTGAAAAATCATTTTCTATCTTTCACTGTGTAGTTAACCCTTTCGACAGGCTGAAGGACTCTGGCAGTTGTCACATGCTGTTAGGATGTATATTACAGTCCGCCATGTATTTACTTAAAGGGTAATTACTTATTACGAAATGAGTCATTACTGTGGGCTTTCTACATGACCCCGGGGCATGAATGTTGTGTGATTTGGTTTCAATCCAACCTTATAAATCAGGATTTGACTTTTTTTGGTCTGAACTATGTATTTTTTTATTTATTATGGATCCCCATTGGTTCCTGCCAAGCAGCAGCTACTCTTCCTGGGGTTTATTATGGATCCCCATTGGTTCCTGCCAAGCAGCAGCTACTCTTCCTGGGGTTTATTATGGATCCCCATTGGTTCCTGCCAAGCAGCAGCTACTCTTCCTGGGGTTTATTATGGATCCCCATTGGTTCCAGCCAAGCAGCAGCTACTCTTCCTGGGGTTTATTATGGATCCCCATTGGTTCCTGCCAAGCAGCAGCTACTCTTCCTGGGGTTTATTATGGATCCCCATTGGTTCCTGCCAAGGCAGCAGCTACTCTTCCTGGGGTTTATTATGGATCCCCATTGGTTCCTGCCAAGCAGCAGCTACTCTTCCTGGGGTTTATTATGGATCCCCATTGGTTCCTGCCAAGCAGCAGCTACTCTTCCTGGGGTTTATTATGGATCCCCATTGGTTCCTGCCAAGGCAGCAGCTACTCTTCCTGGGGTTTATTATGGATCCCCATTGGTTCCTGCCAAGCAGCAGCTACTCTTCCTGGGGTTTATTATGGATCCCCATTGGTTCCTGCCAAGGCAGCAGCTACTCTTCCTGGGGTTTATTATGGATCCCCATTGGTTCCTGCCAAGCAGCAGCTACTCTTCCTGGGGTTTATTATGGATCCCCATTAGTTCCTGCCAAGCAGCAGCTACTCTTCCTGGGGTTTATTATGGATCCCCATTGGTTCCTGCCAAGGCAGCAGCTACTCTTCCTGGGGTTTATTATGGATCCCCATTGGTTCCTGCCAAGGCAGCAGCTACTCTTCCTGGGGTTTATTATGGATCCCCATTGGTTCCTGCCAAGGCAGCAGCTACTCTTCCTGGGGTTTATTATGGATCCCCATTGGTTCCTGCCAAGGCAGCAGCTACTCTTCCTGGGGTTTATTATGGATCCCCATTGGTTCCTGCCAAGGCAGCAGCTACTCTTCCTGGGGTTTATTATTGATCCCCATTGGTTCCTGCCAAGGCAGCAGCTACTCTTCCTGGGGTTTATTATGGATCCCCATTGGTTCCTGCCAAGGCAGCAGCTACTCTTCCTGGGGTTTATTATGGATCCCCATTAGTTCCTGCCAAGGCAGCAGCTACTCTTCCTGGGGTTTATTATGGATCCCCATTAGTTCCTGCCAAGGCAGCAGCTACTCTTCCTGGGGTTTATTATGGATCCCCATTGGTTCCTGCCAAGGCAGCAGCTACTCTTCCTGGGGTTTATTATGGATCCCCATTGGTTCCTGCCAAGGCAGCAGCTACTCTTCCTGGGGTTTATTATGGATCCCCATTAGTTCCTGCCAAGGCAGCAGCTACTCTTCCTGGGGTTTATTATGGATCCCCATTGGTTCCTGCCAAGGCAGCAGCTACTCTTCCTGGGGTTTATTATGGATCCCCATTGGTTCCTGCCAAGGCAGCAGCTACTCTTCCTGGGGTTTATTATGGATCCCCATTGGTTCCTGCCAAGGCAGCAGCTACTCTTCCTGGGGTTTATTATGGATCCCCATTAGTTCCTGCCAAGGCAGCAGCTACTCTTCCTGGGGTTTATTATGGATCCCCATTGGTTCCTGCCAAGGCAGCAGCTACTCTTCCTGGGGTTTATTATGGATCCCCATTGGTTCCTGCCAAGGCAGCAGCTACTCTTCCTGGGGTTTATTATGGATCCCCATTGGTTCCTGCCAAGGCAGCAGCTACTCTTCCTGGGGTTTATTATGGATCCCCATTAGTTCCTGCCAAGGCAGCAGCTACTCTTCCTGGGGTTTATTATGGATCCCCATTGGTTCCTGCCAAGGCAGCAGCTACTCTTCCTGGGGTTTATTATGGATCCCCATTGGTTCCTGCCAAGGCAGCAGCTACTCTTCCTGGGGTTTATTATGGATCCCCATTGGTTCCTGCCAAGCAGCAGCTACTCTTCCTGGGGTTTATTATGGATCCCCATTGGTTCCTGCCAAGGCAGCAGCTACTCTTCCTGGGGTTTATTATGGATCCCCATTGGTTCCTGCCAAGGCAGCAGCTACTCTTCCTGGGGTTTATTATGGATCCCCATTGGTTCCTGCCAAGGCAGCAGCTACTCTTCCTGGGGTTTATTATGGATCCCCATTGGTTCCTGCCAAGGCAGCAGCTACTCTTCCTGGGGTTTATTATGGATCCCCATTAGTTCCTGCCAAGGCAGCAGCTACTCTTCCTGGGGTTTATTATGGATCCCCATTGGTTCCTGCCAAGGCAGCAGCTACTCTTCCTGGGGTTTATTATGGATCCCCATTGGTTCCTGCCAAGGCAGCAGCTACTCTTCCTGGGGTTTATTATGGATCCCCATTGGTTCCTGCCAAGGCAGCAGCTACTCTTCCTGGGGTTTATTATGGATCCCCATTGGTTCCTGCCAAGGCAGCAGCTACTCTTCCTGGGGTTTATTATGGATCCCCATTGGTTCCTGCCAAGCAGCAGCTACTCTTCCTGGGGGTTATTATGGATCCCCATTGGTTCCTGCCAAGGCACCAGCTACTCTTCCTGGGGTTTATTATGGATCCCCATTGGTTCCTGCCAAGGCAGCAGCTACTCTTCCTGGGGTTTATTATGGATCCCCATTGGTTCCTGCCAAGCAGCAGCTACTCTTCCTGGGGTTTATTATGGATCCCCATTGGTTCCTGCCAAGCAGCAGCTACTCTTCCTGGGGTTTATTATGGATCCCCATTGGTTCCTGCCAAGGCAGCAGCTACTCTTCCTGGGGTTTATTATGGATCCCCATTGGTTCCTGCCAAGGCAGCAGCTACTCTTCCTGGGGTTTATTATGGATCCCCATTGGTTCCTGCCAAGCAGCAGCTACTCTTCCTGGGGTTTATTATGGATCCCCATTGGTTCCTGCCAAGGCAGCAGCTACTCTTCCTGGGGTTTATTATGGATCCCCATTGGTTCCTGCCAAGGCAGCAGCTACTCTTCCTGGGGTTTATTATGGATCCCCATTGGTTCCTGCCAAGGCAGCAGCTACTCTTCCTGGGGTTTATTATGGATCCCCATTGGTTCCTGCCAAGGCAACAGCTACTCTTCCTGAGGGTTATTATGGATCCCCATTGGTTCCTGCCAAGGCAGCAGCTACTCTTCCTGGGGTTTATTATGGATCCCCATTGGTTCCTGCCAAGCAGCAGCTACTCTTCCTGGGGTTTATTATGGATCCCCATTGGTTCCAGCCAAGCAGCAGCTACTCTTCCTGGGGTTTATTATGGATCCCCATTGGTTCCTGCCAAGCAGCAGCTACTCTTCCTGGGGTTTATTATGGATCCCCATTGGTTCCTGCCAAGCAGCAGCTACTCTTCCTGGGGTTTATTATGGATCCCCATTGGTTCCTGCCAAGCAGCAGCTACTCTTCCTGGGGTTTATTATGGATCCCCATTGGTTCCTGCCAAGCAGCAGCTACTCTTCCTGGGGTTTATTATGGATCCCCATTGGTTCCTGCCAAGCAGCAGCTACTCTTCCTGGGGTTTATTATGGATCCCCATTGGTTCCTGCCAAGCAGCAGCTACTCTTCCTGGGGTTTATTATGGATCCCCATTGGTTCCAGCCAAGCAGCAGCTACTCTTCCTAGGGTTTATTATGGATCCCCATTGGTTCCTGCCAAAGCAGCAGCTACTCTTCCTGGGGGTTATTATGGATCCCCATTAGTTCCTGCCAAGGGAGCAGCTACTCTTCCTGGGGTTTATTATAGATCCCCATTGGTTCCTGCCAAGGCAGCAGCTACTCTTCCTGGGGGTTATTATGGATCCCCATTAGTTCCTGCCAAGGGAGCAGCTACTCTTCCTGGGGTTTATTATAGATCCCCATTGGTTCCTGCCAAGGCAGCAGCTACTCTTCCTGGGGTTTATTATGGATCCTCATTAGTTCCTGCCAAGGCAGCAGCTACTCTTCCTGGGGTTTATTATGGATCCTCATTAGTTCCTGCCAAGGCAGCAGCTACTCTTCCTGGGGTTTATTATGGATCCTCATTAGTTTATTATGGATCCTCATCATTTGCAACATGTTTTGTGCATAGTTCCAGATTGAAAAAGTCCAACCCTACCCCCAGTGACACGTTAGATCATAGGTGTATAATATACATGCTCACCCTGGATCACAGCTTGTCTAGATGATGTGTTGACCCCCTGGGTCATGGCTTGTCTAGATGATGTGTTGACCCCCTGGGTCAGGGCTTGTCTAGATGATGTGCAGACCCTGGGTCAGAGCTTGTCTAGATGATGTGTTGACCCTGGGTCAGGGCTTGTCTAAATGATGTGTTGACCCCCTGGGTCATGGCTTATCTAGATGATGTGTTGACCCCCTGGGTCAGGGCTTGTCTAGATGATGTGTTGACCCTGGGTCAGGGTTTGTCTAGATGATGTGTTGACCCCCTGGGTCAGGGCTTGTCTAGATGATGTTTTGACCCTGGGTCAGGACTTGTCTAGATGATGTGTTGACCCTGGGTCAGGGCTTGTCTAGATGAGGTGTTGACCCTGGGTCAGGACTTGTCTAGATGATGTGTTGACCCTGGGTCAGGGCTTGTCTAGATGATGTGTTGACCCTGGGTCAGGGCTTGTCTAGATGATGTGTTGACCCCAGGTCATGGCTTATCTAGATGATGTGTTGACCCCCTGGGTCAGGGCTTGTCTAGATGATGTGTTGACCCTGGGTCAGGGTTTGTCTAGATGATGTGTTGACCCCCTGGGTCAGGGCTTGTCTAGATGATGTTTTGACCCTGGGTCAGGACTTGTCTAGATGATGTGTTGACCCTGGGTCAGGGCTTGTCTAGATGAGGTGTTGACCCTGGGTCAGGACTTGTCTAGATGATGTGTTGACCCTGGGTCAGGGCTTGTCTAGATGATGTGTTGACCCTGGGTCAGGACTTGTCTAGATGAGGTGTTGACCCTGGGTCAGGACTTGTCTAGATGATGTGTTGACCCTGGGTCATGGCTTGTCTAGATGATGTGTTGACCCTGGGTCAGGGCTTGTCTAGATGATGTGTTGACCCTGGGTCAGGACTTGTCTAGATGATGTGTTGACCCTGGGTCAGGGCTTGTCTAGATGATGTGTTGACCCTGGGTCAGGGCTTGTCTAGATGATGTGTTGACCCTGGGTCAGGGCTTGTCTAGATGATGTGTTGACCCTGGGTCAGGACTTGTGTAGATGATGTGTTGACCCTGGGTCAGAGCTTGTCTAGACAATGTTTTGACCCTGGGTCAGAGCTTGTCTAGACAATGTTTTGACCCTGGGTCAGAGCTTGTCTAGACAATGCTTTGACCCTGGGTCAGAGCTTGTCTAGACAATGTTTTGACCCTGGGTCAGAGCTTGTTTAGACAATGTTTTGACAATGGGTCAGAGCTTGTCAAGACCACGTTTTGACTATGGGTCAGAGCTTGTCTAGACAATGTTTTGACCCTGGGTCAGAGCTTGTCTAGACAATGTTTTGACCCTGGGTCAGTGCTTGTCTAGATGATGTGTTGACCCCCTGGGTCAGTGCTTGTCTGGATGATGTGTTGACCCTGGGTCAGGGCTTGTCTAGATGATGTGTTGACCCTGGGTCAGGGCTTGTCTAGATGATGTGTTGACCCTGGGTCAGGACTTGTCTAGATGATGTGTTGACCCTGGGTCAGGGCTTGTCTAGATGATGTGTTGACCCTGGGTCAGAGCTTGTCTAGATGATGTGTAGACCCCCTGGGTCAGGGCTTGTCTAGACAATGTGTTGACCCTGGGTCAGTGCTTGTCAAGACCACGTTTTGACTATGGGTCAGAGCTTGTCTCGATGATGTGTTGACCCCCTGGGTCAGTGCTTGTCTGGATGATGTGTTGACCCTGGGTCAGGGCTTGTCTAGATGATGTGTTGACCCTGGGTCAGGGCTTGTCTGGATGATGTGTTGACCCTGGGTCAGGGCTTGTCTAGATGATGTGTTGACCCTGGGTCAGGGCTTGTCTAGATGATGTGTTGACCCTGGGTCAGGGCTTGTCTAGATGATGTGTTGACCCTGGGTCAGGGCTTGTCTAGATGATGTGTTGACCCTGGGTCAGGACTTGTCTAGATGATGTGTTGACCCTGGGTCAGGGCTTGTCTAGATGATGTGTTGACCCTGGGTCAGGACTTGTCTAGATGATGTGTTGACCCTGGGTCAGGGCTTGTCTAGATGATGTGTTGACCCTGGGTCAGGACTTGTGTAGATGATGTGTTGACCCTGGGTCAGGGCTTGTCTAGATGATGTGTTGACCCTGGGTCAGGACTTGTGTAGATGATGTGTTGACCCTGGGTCAGGGCTTGTCTAGATGATGTGTTGACCCTGGGTCAGAGCTTGTCTAGACAATGTTTTGACCCTGGGTCAGAGCTTGTCTAGACAATGTTTTGACCCTGGGTCAGAGCTTGTCTAGACAATGTTTTGACCCTGGGTCAGAGCTTGTCTAGACAATGCTTTGACCCTGGGTCAGAGCTTGTCTAGACAATGTTTTGACCCTGGGTCAGAGCTTGTCTAGACAATGTTTTGACAATGGGTCAGAGCTTGTCAAGACCACGTTTTGAGTATGGGTCAGAGCTTGTCTAGACAATGTTTTGACCCTGGGTCAGAGCTTGTCTAGACAATGTTTTGACCCTGGGTCAGTGCTTGTCTAGATGATGTGTTGACCCTGGGTCAGGGCTTGTCTAGATGATGTGTTGACCCTGGGTCAGGGCTTGTCGAGATGATGTGTTGACCCTGGGTCAGGGCTTGTCTAGATGATGTGTTGACCCTGGGTCAGGACTTGTCTAGATGATGTGTTGACCCCCTAGGTCAGGGCTTGTCTAGATGATGTGTTGACCCTGGGTCAGGGCTTGTCTAGATGATGTGTTGACCCTGGGTCAGGGCTTGTCTAGATGATGTGTTGACCCTGGGTCAGGGCTTGTCTAGATGATGTGTTGACCCTGGGTCAGGGCTTGTCTAGATGATGTTTTGACCCTGGGTCAGGGCTTGTCTAGATGATGTGTTGACCCTGGGTCAGGGCTTGTCTAGATGATGTGTTGACCCTGGGTCAGGGCTTGTCTAGATGATGTGTTGACCCTGGGTCAGGGCTTGTCTAGATGATGTGTTGACCCCCTGGGTCAGGGCCTGTCTAGAATATGTTGACCCTGGGTCAGGACTTGTCTAGAATGTGTTGACCCCCTGGGTCAGGGCTTGTCTAGATGATGTGTTGACCCTGGGTCAGGGCTTGTCTAGATGATGTGTTGACCCCCTGGGTCAGGGCCTGTCTAGAATGTGTTGACCCTGGGTCAGGACTTGTCTAGAATGTGTTGACCCCCTGGGTCAGGGCTTGTCTAGATGATGTGTTGACCCTGGGTCAGGGCTTGTCTAGATGATGTGTTGACCCTGGGTCAGGGCTTGTCTAGATGATGTGTTTGCGTGGTTGTGAGCAGGTTAGCCGTGGGCCACAGATGGCATGGCATATTAACCAGATGGGTAGAGCTCCCATAACCCACTACTGGCAGAGCCAATTGTTGCTTGACTAGCGTTGCCAAACAACCCATTAACACAGCAGGAAAACGGGTTCAACCAATATTATAATTTTGGTATATTTTCAACAATAGTTAACGCCCCCGTCATCTATAGGATTCATAGGAAACCAGGGGACATCAGACATCTGTTTTCGGCTGATTCGCCTCCCAACAGCAAACTTTAAAAACCCATGACTATAATTGGATCACTGTGATTCTAATGGCATTTTCGTGAACGCTATTTCCTTTCATCTCTCACTTCACCTTTTCATTACTGGAAGTGTGAACCTGCTCATTAACCATCGTTCACTCACTCCATATCTCCTCTTTACTCCCACACCATCTCTCTCTCTCTCTCTCTCTCTCTCTCTCTCTCTCTCTCTCTCTCTCTCTCCCTCTCTCTCTCTCTCTCTCTCTCTCTCTCTCTCTCCTCTCTCTCTCTCTCTCTCTCTCTCTCTCTCTCTCTCTCTCTCTCTCTCTCTCTCTCTCTCTCTCTCTCTCTCTCAATTCAATTCAATTCAATTCAAGGGCTTTATTGGCATGGGAAACATGTGTTAACATTGCCAAAGCAAGTGAGGTAGACAACATACAAAGTGAATATATAAAGTGAAAAACAACAAAAATTAACAGTAAACATTACACATACAACAGTTTCAAAACAGTAAAGACATTACAAATGTCATATTATATATATATATATATATACACAATGTACAAATAATTAAAGGACACAAGATAAAATAAATAAGCATAAATATGGGTTGTATTTACAATGGTGTTTGTTCTTCACTGGTTGCCATGTTTCTCGTGGCAACAGGTCACAAATCTTGCTGCTGTGATGGCACACTGTGGAATTTCACCCAGTAGGTATGGGAGTTTTTCAAAATTGATATGTTTTCGAATTCTTTGTGGATCTGTGTGATCTGGGGAAATATGTCTCTCTAATATGGTCATACATTGGGCAGGAGGTTAGGAAGTGCAGCTCAGTTTCCACCTGTTTTTGGGCAGTGAGCACATAGCCTGTCTTCTTGAGAGCCATGTCTGCCTACGGCGGCCTTTCTCAATAGCAAGGCTATGCTCACTGAGTCTGTACATAGTCAAAGCTTTCCTTAATTTTGGGTCAGTCACAGTGGTCAGGTTCATGTTGTCTGTGTAGGGCCAAATAGCATTCTAGTTTGCTCTGTTTTTTGTTAATTCTTTCCAATGTGTTAAGTAATTATCATTTTGTTTTCTCATGATTTGGTTGGGTCTAATTGTGCTGTTGTCCTGGGGCTCTGTAGGGTGTGTTTGTTGTTGGGTGAACAGAGCCCCAGGACCAGTTGCTTGGGGGACTCTTCCAGGTTCATCTCTCTGTTTGTGATGGCTTTGTTATGGAAGGTTTGTGAATCGTTCCTTTTAGGTGGTTGTAGAATTTAATGGCTCTTTTCTGGATTTTGATAATTAGTGGGTATCGGCCTAATTCTGCTCTGCATGCATTATTTGGTCTCTCTCTCTCTCTCTGGAGGGAGAGGTTCATGTTGTTGGGTGGGGGAGAGGTTCATGTTGTTCTCTCTCTCTCTCTCTTCTCTCTTCTCTGGGTCTCTCTCTCCCTCCCTCTCCCTCTGTCCCTAAAAAGGCATACAGGCAGCAGATTCCTGAAAGCTAAGGGTGGCTGGGGGAGAGAAATACCTCCCAGGATTAGTTAGTAATCTGAGTCTTTGGTCTCGAGGATTCACCCTCTGCCTACCACCCCTTGGAACACTGGGAGATTTGTCTGTGGGGTTGCAGGGTGAGAGGGGTGCGGGATGAGACTGACAGGGGTGCTCGTTAGCGAGGTTGGGGGAGGATTAAGAACCTTTGTGAAGGGGGGGTAGGGGGGGGGGCGGTTGAAGGAGGCGGACAAATGGTAGTTTTGTGAGGGTGAACTTGAGACTGAAGCCTCAGGTTTAGACATGGACGGGACTGGTGCAGAGAGGTACCTGAAGGTGTCATGGCACAGACTGATTAATGGTAGGGAGAAGGTTGAGGCTTTTGGGCAGAGGGGAGAAAGGGGAGAGGTTGATTTTGTTGGGAAGAGGGGAGGCGGGGAGAAGATTGATGTTGTTGGGAAGGCAGGGAGAAGGTTGATGTTGTTGGGGGGATGCAGAGGAGAGGCTGATATTGTTGGGCAGCGAGGGGGAGATGTTCATGTTGTTGGGTGGAGGGGGAGAGGTTCATGTTGTTGGGTGGAGGGGGAGAGGTTCATGTTGTTGGGTGGATGGGGAGAGGTTCATGTTCTTGGGTGGAGGGGGAGAGGAGGTTCATGTTGTTGGGTGGAGGGGGAGAGGTTCATGTTGTTGGGTGGAGGGGGAGAGGTTCATGTTGTTGGGTGGAGGGGGAGAGGTTCATGTTGTTGGGGGGGGGGGGTGGTTCATGTTGTTGGGTGGAGGGGGAGAGGTTCATGTTGTTGGGGGGGGGGGTGGTTCATGTTGTTGGGTGGAGGGGGAGAGGTTCATGTTGTTGGGTGGAGGGGAGAGGTTCATGTTGTTGGGTGGAGGGGAGAGGTTCATGTTGTTGGGTGGAGGGGGAGAGGTTCATGTTGTTGGGTGGAGGGGAGAGGTTCATGTTGTTGGATGGAGGGGGAGTGGTTCATGTTGTTGGGTGGAGGGGGAGTGGTTCATGTTGTTGGGTGGAGGGGGAGAGGTTCATGTTGTTGGGCAGAGAGGGGGAGAGGTTCATGTTGTTGGGTGGAGGGGGAGAGGTTCAGGTTGTTGGGTGGAGGGGGGAGGTTCATGCTGTTGGGTGGAGGGGGAGGTTCATGCTGTTGGGTGGAGGGGGGGAGGTTCATGTTGTTGGGTGGAGGGGGGGAGGTTCATGCTGTTGGGTGGAGGGGGAGAGGTTCATGTTGTTGGGTGGAGGGGAGAGGTTCATGCTGTTGGGTGGAGGGGGAGAGGAGGTTCATGTTGTTGGGTGGAGGGGGGAGGTTCATGTTGTTGGGTGGAGGGGGAGAGGTTCATGTTGTTGGGTGGAGGGGGAGAGGTTCATGTTGTTGGGTGGAGGGGAGAGGTTCATGTTGTTGGGTGGAGGGGGAGAGGTTCATGCTGTTGGGTGGAGGGGGAGAGGTTCATGTTGTTGGGTGGAGGGGAGAGGTTCATGTTGTTGGGTGGAGGGGGGAGGTTCATGCTGTTGGGTGGAGGGGGAGAGGTTCATGTTGTTGGGTGGAGGGGGAGTGGTTCATGTTGTTGGGTGGAGGGGAGAGGTTCATGTTGTTGGGTGGAGGGGAGAGGTTCATGTTGTTGGGTGGAGGGGAGAGGTTCATGTTGTTGGGTGGAGGGGGAGAGGTTCATGTTGTTGGGTGGAGGGGGAGAGGTTCATGTTGTTGGGTGGAGGGGAGAGGTGGTGTTGTTGGGTGGAGGGGGAGAGGTTCATGTTGTTGGGTGGAGGGGAGAGGTTCATGTTGTTGGGTGGAGGGGAGAGGTTCATGTTGTTGGGTGGAGGGGGAGAGGTTCATGTTGTTGGGTGGAGGGGAGAGGTTCATGTTGTTGGGTGGAGGGGAGAGGTTCATGTTGTTGGGTGGAGGGGAGAGGTTCATGTTGTTGGGTGGAGGGGGAGAGGTTCATGTTGTTGGGTGGAGGGGGAGAGGTTCATGTTGTTGGGTGGAGGGGGAGATGTTCATGTTGTTGGGTGGAGGGGAGAGGTTCATGTTGTTGGGTGGAGGGGGAGAGGTTCATGTTGTTGGGTGGATGGGGAGAGGTTCATGTTGTTGGGTGGAGGGGGAGTGGTTCATGTTGTTGGGTGGAGGGGAGAGGTTCATGTTGTTGGGTGGAGGGGGAGAGGTTCATGTTGTTGGGTGGAGGGGGAGAGGTTAATGTTGTTGGGTGGAGGGGAGAGGTTAATGTTGTTGGGTGGAGGGAGAGGAGGTTCATGTTGTTGCTTGGAGGGGGAGAGGTGGTGTTGTTGGGTGGAGGGGGAAAGGAGGTTCATGTTGTTGGGTGGAGGGGGAGAGATTCATGTTGTTGGGTGGAGGGGGAGAGGTTCATGTTGTTGGGTGGAGGGGGGAGAGGTTCATGTTGTTGGGTGGAGGGGAGAGGTTCATGTTGTTGGGTGGAGGGGGAGAGGTTCATGTTGTTGGGTGGAGGGGAGAGGTTCATGTTGTTGGGTGGAGGGGGAGAGGTTCATGTTGTTGGGTGGAGGGGAGAGGTTCATGTTGTTGGGTGGAGGGAGAGGAGGTTCATGTTGTTGGGTGGAGGGGGAGAGGTGGTGTTGTTGGGTGGAGGGGGAGAGGTTCATGTTGTTGGGTGGAGGGGGAGAGGTGGTGTTGCCAAGTAGTATTCCTCCATATTCTGGGTGTAAGCCAAGTAGTATCCGCGATCATCTGGGTCCAAGCCAAGTAGTATTCCTCCATATTCTGGGTCCAAGCCAAGTAGTATTCCTGTTGCCATTCGTCCAAAGTAACACATTAACATCTTCTCCAGAAATGCTAGAAACAGCTAAAAAATAATAATAAACCAGGATCTTGTAAAGTACAGGTGTCAAACTCATTCCATGGAGGGCCGAGTGTGCGGGTTTCCTCCTCCCTTGTACTTGAATGATGAATTAAGGTCACTCATTAGTAAAGAACTCCCCTCTGTCTTAATTGAAAGGAACAAACCAAAACCCCAGACAGTAGGCATTCCATGGAATGAGTTTGACACCCCTGTTGTAAAGGTTAAAAAAAATGGCTGCTGGGAGCCAATTTAACTTCTTTGAGTGACTTTGTCACAGCGCCGACAGGTGGCCAAACGGAACCCTATTCTACAGGTCAACTACGATGACCCTTGGCCTGCGTGCTGCATTTCAGGAGGGAATGGATCAAGAGGTCTGTTGCGCCTGGTGAGTGTTGATATGGCCAGATACTAAACAAGGTAAGGGATATACTGAGCACAGCACGGCAGTACAGCATGCCACCAGAATGTCTTGATCAATAGATTGGCAGGAGTGTACAACCATAGATGGGGTCTTAATGCTTACTCTCTAAGGAACAGAACCAGTCGTTATGTTAGGTGTGGATGGGGTCTTACTCTCTAAGGAACAGAACCAGTCATTATGTTAGGGATGGATGGGGTCTTACTCTCTAAGGAACAGAACCAGTCGTTATGTTAGGTGTGGATGGGGTCTTACTCTCTAAGGAACAGAACCAGTCGTTATGTTAGGTGTGGATGGGGTCTTACTCTCTAAGGAACAGAACCAGTCGTTATGTTAGGTGTGGATGGGGTCTTACTCTCTAAGGAACAGAACCAGTCGTTATGTTAGGTGTGGATGAGGTCTTACTCTCTAAGGAACAGAACCAGTCGTTATGTTAGGTGTGGATGAGGTCTTACTTTCTAAGGCACAGAACCAGTCATTCATTGTGTTAGGTGTGGATGGGGTCTTACTCTCTAAGGAACAGAACCAGTCATTCATTGTGTTAGGTGTGGATGAGGTCTTACTCTCTAAGGAACAGAACCAGTCGTTATGTTAGGTGTGGATGGGGTCTTACTCTCTAAGGAACAGAACCAGTCATTCATTGTGTTAGGTGTGGATGGGGTCTTACTCTCTAAGGAACATGACCAGTCATTCATTGTGTTAGGTGTGGATGGGGTCTTACTCTAAGGAACAGAACCAGTCATTCATTGTGTTAGGTGTGGATGAGGTCTTACTCTCTAAGGAACAGAACCAGTCGTTATGTTAGGTGTGGATGGGGTCTTACTCTCTAAGGAACAGAACCAGTCATTCATGTTAGGTGTGGATGGGGTCTTACTCTCTAAGGAACATGACCAGTCGTTATGTTAGGTGTGGATGGGGTCTTACTCTCTGAGGAACAGAACCAGTCATTCATTGTGTTAGGTGTGGATGAGGTCTTACTCTCTAAGGAACATGACCAGTCGTTATGTTAGGTTGGATGGGGTCTTACTCTCTGAGGAACAGAACCAGTCGTTATGTTAGATGTGGATGGGGTCTTACTCTCTGAGGAACAGAACAAGTCGTTATGTTAGGTGTGGATGGGGTCTTACTCTCTGAGGAACAGAACCAGTCGTTATGTTAGGTGTGGATGGGGTCTTACTCTCTAAGGAACATGACCAGTCGTTATGTTAGGGTTGGATGGGGTCTTACTCTCTGAGGAACAGAACCAGTCGTTATGTTAGATGTGGATGGGGTCTTACTCTCTGAGGAACAGAACAAGTCGTTATGTTAGGTGTGGATGGGGTCTTACTCTCTGAGGAACAGAACCAGTCGTTATGTTAGGTTTGGATGAGGTCTTACTCTCTAAGGAACAGAACCAGTCGTTATGTTAGGTGTGGATGGGGTATTACTCTCTAAGGAACATGACCAGTCGTTATGTTAGGGTTGGATGGGGTCTTACTGAGGAACTCTGAGGAACAGAACCAGTCGTTATGTTAGATGTGGATGGGGTCTTACTCTCTAAGGAACAGAACCAGTCGTTATGTTAGGTGTGGATGAGGTCTTACTCTCTAAGGAACAGAACCAGTCGTTATGTTAGGTGTGGATGAGGTCTTAATGCTTACTCTCTAAGGAATATAACCAGTCGTTATGTTAGGTGTGGATGGGGTCTTACTCTCTCAGGAACAGAACCAGTCGTTATGTTAGGTGTGGATGGGGTCTTACTCTCTGAGGAACAGAACCAGTCGTTATGTTAGGTGTGGATGGGGTCTTACTCTCTCAGGAACAGAACCAGTCGTTATGGTAGGTGTGGATGGGGTCTTACTCTCTGAGGAACAGAACCAGTCGTTATGTTAGGTGTGGATGGGGTCTTACTCTCTCAGGAACAGAACCAGTCGTTATGTTAGGTGTGGATGGGGTCTTACTCTCTCAGGAACAGAACCAGTCGTTATGGTAGGTGTGGATGGGGTCTTACTCTCTGAGGAACAGAACCAGTCGTTATGTTAGGTGTGGATGGGGTCTTACTCTCTGAGGAACAGAACCAGTCGTTATGTTAGGTGTGGATGGGGTCTTACTCTCTGAGGAACAGAACCAGTCGTTATGTTAGGTGTGGATGGGGTCTTACTCTCTGAGGAACAGAACCAGTCGTTATGTTAGGTGTGGATGGGGTCTTACTCTCTAAGGAACAGAACCAGTCATTATGTTAGGTGTGGATGGGGTCTTACTCTCTAAGGAACAGAACCAGTCGTTATGTTAGGTGTGGATGGGGTCTTACTCTCTGAGGAACAGAACCAGTCGTTATGTTAGGTGTGGATGGGGTCTTACTCTCTGAGGAACAGAACCAGTCATTATGTTAGGTGTGGATGGGGTCTTACTCTCTGAGGAACAGAACCAGTCGTTATGTTAGGTGTGGATGGGGTCTTACTCTCTGAGGAACAGAACCAGTCGTTATGTTAGGTGTGGATGGGTTCTTACTCTCTGAGGAACAGAACCAGTCGTTATGTTAGGTGTGGATGGGGTCTTACTCTCTGAGGAACAGAACCAGTCGTTATGTTAGGTGTGGATGGGTTCTTACTCTCTGAGGAACAGAACCAGTCGTTATGTTAGGTGTGGATGGGGTCTTACTCTCTGAGGAACAGAACCAGTCGTTATGTTAGGTGTGGATGGGGTCTTACTTCTAAGAACATAACCAGTCGTTATGTTAGGTGTGGATGGGGTCTTACTCTCTGAGGAACAGAACCAGTCGTTATGTTAGATGTGGATGGGGTCTTACTCTCTGAGGAACAGAACCAGTCGTTATGTTAGGTGTGGATGGGGTCTTACTCTCTAAGGAACAGAACCAGTCGTTATGTTAGATGTGGATGGGGTCTTACTCTCTGAGGAACAGAACCAGTCGTTATGTTAGGTGTGGATGGGGTCTTACTCTCTAGGGAACAGAACCAGTCATTATGTTAGGTGTGGATGGGGTCTTACTCTCTAAGGAACAGAACCAGTCGTTATGTTAGGTGTGGATGGGGTCTTACTCTCTGAGGAACAGAACCAGTCGTTATGTTAGGTGTGGATGGGGTCTTACTCTCTGAGGAACAGAACCAGTCATTATGTTAGGTGTGGATGGGGTCTTACTCTCTGAGGAACAGAACCAGTCGTTATGTTAGGTGTGGATGGGGTCTTACTCTCTGAGGAACAGAACCAGTCGTTATGTTAGGTGTGGATGGGTTCTTACTCTCTGAGGAACAGAACCAGTCGTTATGTTAGGGTGGATGGGGTCTTATTCTCTGAGGAACAGAACCAGTCGTTATGTTAGGTGTGGATGGGGTCTTATTCTCTGAGGAACAGAACCAGTCCTTATGTTAGGTGTGGATGGGGTCTTACTCTCTAAGGAACAGAACCAGTCGTTATGTTAGGTGTGGATGGGGTATTACTCTCTAAGGAACAGAACCAGTCGTTATGTTAGGTGTGGATGGGGTCTTACTCTCTGAGGAACAGAACCAGTCGTTATGTTAGGTGTGGATGGGGTCTTACCTCTAAGGAACAGAACCAGTCATTATGTTAGGTGTGGATGGGGTCTTACTCTCTGAGGAACAGAACCAGTCGTTATGTTAGGTGTGGATGGGGTCTTACTCTCTAGGGAACAGAACCAGTCATTATGTTAGGTGTGGATGGGGTCTTACTCTCTAAGGAACAGAACCAGTCGTTATGTTAGGTGTGGATGGGGTCCCTCTCTAAGGAACAGAACCAGTCGTTATGGTAGGTGTGGATGGGGTCTTACTCTAAGGAACAGAACCAGTCGTTATGGTAGGTGTGGATGCGGTCTTACTTCTCTAAGGAACAGAACCAGTCGTTATGTTAGGTTTGGATGGGGTCTTACTCTCTGAGGAACAGAACCAGTCGTTATGTTAGGTTTGGATGGGGTCCTTCTCTCTAAGGAACAGAACCAGTCGTTATGTTAGGTGGATGGGGTCTTCCTCTCTAAGGAACAGAACCAGTCGTTATGTTAGGTGTGGATGGGGTCTTCCTCTCTAAGGAACAGAACCAGTCGTTATGTTAGGTGTGGATGGGGTCTTACTCTCTAAGGAACAGAACCAGTCGTTATGGTAGGTGTGGATGCGGTCTTACTCTCTAAGGAACAGAACCAGTCGTTATGTTAGGTTTGGATGGGGTCTTACTCTCTGAGGAACAGAACCAGTCGTTATGTTAGGTTTGGATGGGGTCCTTCTCTCTAAGGAACAGAACCAGTCGTTATGTTAGGTGTGGATGGGGTCTTCTCTCTAAGGAACAGAACCAGTCGTTATGTTAGGTTTGGATGGGGTCTTACTCTCTGAGGAACAGAACCAGTCGTTATGTTAGGTTTGGATGGGGTCCTTCTCTCTAAGGAACAGAACCAGTCGTTATGTTAGGTGTGGATGGGGTCTTACTCTCTGAGGAACAGAACCAGTCGTTATGTTAGGTGTGGATGGGGTCTTACTCTCTGAGGAACAGAACCAATCGTTATGTTAGATGTGGATGGGGTCTTACTTCTGAGGAACAGAACAAGTCGTTATGTTAGGTGTGGATGGGGTCTTACTCTCTCAGGAACAGAACCAGTCGTTATGTTAGGTGTGGATGGGGTCTTACTCTCTCAGGAACAGAACCAGTCGTTATGGTAGGTGTGGATGGGGTCTTATTCTCTGAGGAACAGAACCAGTCGTTATGTTAGGTGTGGATGAGGTCTTAATGCTTACTCTCTAAGGAATATAACCAGTCGTTATGTTAGGTGTGGATGGGGTCTTACTCTCAGGAACAGAACCAGTCATTCATTGTGTTAGGTGTGGATGGGGTCTTACTCTCTAAGGAACAGAACCAGTCGTTATGTTAGGTGTGGATGGGGTCTTACTCTCTAAGGAACATGACCAGTCGTTATGTTAGGTTGGATGGGGTCTTACTCTCTAAGGAACAGAACCAGTCGTTATGTTAGGTGTGGATGGGGTCTTACTCTCTGAGGAACAGAACCAGTCGTTATGTTAGGTGTGGATGGGGTCTTACTCTCTGAGGAACAGAACCAGTCGTTATGTTAGGTGTGGATGAGGTCTTACTCTCTGAGGAACAGAACCAGTCGTTATGTTAGGTGTGGATGGGGTCTTACTCTCTAAGGAACAGAACCAACCCCCCCCCCCCTCGCGCTGATGCACACAAAAACGATAATAGTAATAATAATAATAATAATAATAATAATAATACAAAACTAACTTTGAAAAAGAGAGTGCGAGAGGGTGATTAAAGAGACCAACGTCCTGAGAAAAAAAGGTTGGACAAGAAAAGGAAGAAAGAGAGGAGCATGGAAGTGAGAGAGAGAGAGAGAGAGAGAGCGAGTGAGAGAGAGAGAGAGAGAGAGAGAGAGAGAGAGAGAGAGAGAGAGAGAGAGAGAGAGAGAGAGAGAGAGAGAGAGAACACGGAAGGTGCATGAATGATGGCTCCTGCTCAGACAGTTAGTTGGGGACCTTGCTGAATGCTCTCTGTGCCCTGGATATTCCTGCTCTGTGCTCTCATCCTCCAGAGGACGCCGTTACACTGTACTCTGTCTCTACCAGGACGGCCAGGGAAGATAAATCAGAGCTCCGCAGAGGTTTGAGGGGGAGAGGTGGATGTTCAGAGAACCTGGTACTACTTCCTTAGCCCAAGGAGGTTAGCTATCCCTGGGGAAGAGCTCAGCAGAGGTTTGAGGAGGGAGAGGTGGATGTTCAGAGAACCTGGTACTACTTCCTTAGCCCAGGAAGGTTAGCTATCCCTGGGGAAGAGCTCCGCAGAGGTTTGAGGAGGGAGAGGTGGATGTTCAGAGAACCTGGTACTACTTCCTTAGCCCAGGAAGGTTAGCTATCCCTGGGGAAGAGCTCCGCAGAGGTTTGAGGAGGGAGAGGTGGATGTTCAGAGAACCTGGTACTACTTCCTTAGCCCAGGAAGGTTAGCTATCCCTGGGGAAGAGCTCCGCAGAGGTTTGAGGAGGGAGAGGTGGATGTTCAGAGAACCTGGTACTACTTCCTTAGCCCAAGGAGGTTAGCTATCCCTGGGGAAGAGCTCCGCAGAGGTTTGAGGAGGGAGAGGTGGATGTTCAGAGAACCTGGTACTACTTCCTTAGCCCAAGGAGGTTAGCTATCCCTGGGGAAGAGCTCCGCAGAGGTTTGAGGAGGAGAGGTGGATGTTCAGAGAACCTGGTACTACTTCCTTAGCCCAGGAAGGTTAGCTATCCCTGGGGAAGAGCTCAGCAGTTAATCCGGGCAAGCCAACGAGACCCAATGGAAGCAAAGAGTAATGTCACAGAATGTAGTCTGTGATTTTACATGTTAGTCGTTGAGCAGACGCTCTTATCCAGAGAGACTTACAGGAGCAATTAGGGTTAAGTGCCTTGCTCAAGGGCACATCGACAGATTGTTCACCTAGCTGGCTCGGGATTCCAACCAGAGACTTTTCAGTTACTGGCCCAACACTCTTGACCGCTAAGCTACCTGCCGCCCAGTTATCACCTGTTGTATTCAGCATGTGACCAATACATTTAGATTTTGATTGGATGCTGAATGTCCTTGATGTTGTGTGGGTGTGTCTATGTGTGTAGTAATAGTAAGAATGGTGAATGTTTCTGTGAAAACCACATGGTTAAATTATCGTAGAGATAATACATATAGCAGCAAGAGCTCCGGATGCTGAGGAGCCGCTCACATCATTAATGATATTCAAACGTATACATCCAAAGAGTAACACATGCTGTGCTTTATTTCTTCATTTGATGAACGGTGTAGATAATAATAGTATCATATACTGTAACTCTAACATCAGGTCAACAATAAAAAATGTGCAATTTCTTCGGGCAAGTCATGCCGATACTACTCTGCGATGTGTATAGTTTTTGAGGATGATGTGTTGCATCATCGTGTAACTATTGAGCGTAACGGTCTGAAATGTCCTGAGTCATGTCACTACAGCAGAAAATATCTTAGATTATTGTTTTTGCTCTTTGTGTCTTTACTGTACTCTTCAATCAAGGGTTAGGATTCTATACTGGGATCATTTAGTGCTGAGGGATGACAGATTGTTTGGGTTAGGATTCTGTACTGGGATCTTTTAGTGCTGAGGGATGACAGATTGTTTGGGTTAGGATTCTATACTGGGATCATTTGGTGCTGAGGGATGACAGATTGTTTGGGTTAGGATTCTATACTGGGATCATTTAGTGCTGAGGATGACAGATTGTTTGGGTTAGGATTCTATACTGGGATCATTTAGTGCTGAGGATGACAGATTGTTTGGGTTAGGATTCTATACTGGGATCATTTAGTGCTGAGGGATGACAGATTGTTTGGGTTAGGATTCTATACTGGGATCATTTAGTGCTGAGGGATGACAGATTGTTTGGGTTAGGATTCTATACTGGGATCATTTAGTGCTGAGGGATGACAGATTGTTTGGGTTAGGATTCTGTACTGGGATCTTATTGTGCCGAGGATGACAGATTGTTTGGGTTAGGATTCTGTACTGGGATCATTTAGTGCTGAGGGATGACAGATTGTTTGGGTTAGGATTCTGTACTGGGATCTTATTGGTCCGAGGGATGACAGATTGTTTGGGTTAGGATTCTGTACTGGGATCTTTTAGTGCCGAGGATGACAGAATGTTTGGGTTAGGATTCTGTACTGGGATCATTTAGTGCTGAGGGATGACAGATTGTTTGGGTTAGGATTCTATACTGGGATCATTTAGTGCTGAGGGATGACAGATTGTTTGGGTTAGGATTCTGTACTGGGATCTTATTGGTCCGAGGATGACAGATTGTTTGGGTTAGGATTCTATACTGGGATCTTATTGGTCCAAGGGATGACAGATTGTTTGGGTTAGGATTCTGTACTGGGATCTTATTGGTCCAAGGGATGACAGAATGTTTGGGTTAGGATTCTTTACTGGGATCATTTAGTGCTGAGGGATGACAGATTGTTTGGGTTAGGATTCTGTACTGGGATCTGTTTGTGCCGAGGGATGACAGAATGTTTGGGTTAGGATTCTGTACTGGGATCTTATTGGTCCGAGGGATGACAGATTGTTTGGGTTAGGATTCTGTACTGGGATCTTTTTGTGCTGAGTGATGACAGATTGTTTGGGTTAGGATTCTGTACTGGGATCTTTTTGTGCCGAGGATGACAGAATGTTTGGGTTAGGATTCTGTACTGGGATCTTTTTGTGCTGAGTGATGACAGATTGTTTGGGTTAGGATTCTGTACTGGGATCTTATTGGTCCGAGGATGACAGAATGTTTGGGTTAGGATTCTGTACTGGGATCTTATTGGTCCGAGGGATGACAGAATGTTTGGGTTAGGATTCTGTACTGGGATCTTATTGGTCCGAGGGATGACATATTGTTTGGGTTAGGATTCTGTACTGGGATCTTATTGGTCCGAGGGATGACATATTGTTTGGGTTAGGATTCTGTACTGGAATCTGTTTGTGCCGAGGGATGACAGATTGTTTGTGTTAGGCCGACTTTGTTTGGCACATTGTGTCACCCCCTGATCTGTTTCACCTGTGCTTGTCTCCACCCACCTCCAGGTGTCATCCATCTTCCCCATGTGTATTTATGTCTGTCTGACCACTCTGCCTGCCCCTGGGGCCTGCCTGACCACTCTGCCTGCCCCTGGGGCCTGTCTGACCACTCTGCCTGCCCCTGGGGCCTGCCTGACCACTCTGCCTGCCCTTGGGGCCTGTCTGACCACTCTGCCTGCCCCTGGGGCCTGCCTGACCACTCTGCCTGCCCCTGGGGCCTGTCTGACCACTCTGCCTGCCTCTAGGGCCTGCCTGCCTGACCACTCTGCCTGCCCCTGGGGCCTGCCTGACCACTCTGCCTTTCCCTGGGGCCTGTCTGACCACTCTGCCTTTCCCTGGGGCCTGCCTTACCACTCTGCCTGCCCCTGGGGCCTGTCTGACCACTCTGCCTGCCCCTGGGGCCTGCCTGACCACTCTGCCTGCCCCTGGGGCCTGCCTGACCACTCTGCCTTTCCCTGGGGCCTGCCTTACCACTCTGCCTGCCCCTGGGGCCTGTCTGACCACTCTGCCTGCCCCTGGGGCCTGCCTGACCACTCTGCCTGCCCCTGGGGCCTGTCTGACCACTCTGCCTGCCCCTGGGGCCTGCCTGACCACTCTGCCTGCCCCTGGGGCCTGTCTGACCACTCTGCCTGGGGGCCTGCCTGACCACTCTGCCTGCCCCTGGGGCCTGCCTGCCTGACCACTCTGCCTTCCCTGGGGCCTGCCTGACCACTCTGCCTTTCCCTGGGGCCTGCCTTACCACTCTGCCTGCCCCTGGGGCCTGCCTGACCACTCTGCCTGCCCCTGGGGCCTGCCTGACCACTCTGCCTTTCCCTGGGGCCTGCCTTACCACTCTGCCTGCCCCTGGGGCCTGCCTGACCACTCTGCCTGCCCCTGGGGCCTGCCTGACCACTCTGCCTGCCCCTGGGGCCTGCCTGACCACTCTGCCTTTCCCTGGGGCCTGCCTGACCACTCTGCCTTTCCCTGGGGCCTGTCTGACCACTCTGCCTTTCCCTGGGGCCTGTCTGACCACTCTGCCTGCCTGACCACTCTGCCTGCCCCTGGGGCCTGCCTGCCTGATCACTCTGCCTGCCTTCCTGTACCTTTGCCCAACCTCTGGATTATTGACCTCTCTTTTGCCTGCCTCTGTTGGATTATTAAACTGTTGTTAATTCAACGTTGTCTGCATCCTGGTCTCAACCTGATACATATAAATCAGCTGGGCTTGACAATCTGGAACCTCTATTTCTGAAACTATCCGCCGCCATTGTCGCAACCCCTATTACCAGCCTGTTCAACCTCTCTTTCATATCGTCTGAGATCCCCAAGGATTGGAAAGCTGCTGCAGTCATCCCCCTCTTCAAAGGGGGAGACACCCTGGACCCAAACTGTTACAGACCTATATCCACTCTGCCCTGCCTATCTAAGGTCTTCGAAAGCCAAGTCAACAAACAGGTCACTGACCATCTCGAATCCCACGGTACCTTCTCCGCTATGCAAGCCACACTCAAGGTACTAAACGACATCATAACCGCCATCGATAAAAGACAGTACTGTGCAGCCGTCTTCATCGACCTTGCCAAGGCTTTCGACTCTGTCAATCACCAGATTCTTATCGGCAGACTCAGTAGCCTCGGTTTTCGGATGACTGCCTTGCCTGGTTCACCAATTACTTTGCAGACAGAGTTCAGTGTGTCAAATCGGGAGGGCATGCTGTCCGGTCCTCTGGCAGTCTCTATGGGGTGCCACAGGGTTCAATTCTCGGGCCGACTCTTTTCTCTGTATATATCAATGATGTTGGTCTTGCTGCGGGCGATTCCTGATCCACCTCTACGCAGACGACACCATTCTATATACTTTCGGCCCGTCATTGGACACTGTGCTATCTAAACTCCAAACGAGCTTCAATGCCATACAACACTCCTTCCGTGGCCTCCAACTGCTCTTAAACGCTAGTAAAACCAAATGCATGCTTTTCAACCGATCGCTGCCTGCACCGCATGCCCGACTAGCATCACCACACTGGATGGTTCCGACCTTGAATATGTGGACACCTATAAGTACCTAGGTGTCTGGCTAGACTGCAAACTCTCCTTCCAGACCCATATCAAACATCTCCAATCGAAAAATCAAATCAAGAGTCAACAAAGCCTCCTTCACTCACGCTGCCAAGCTTACCCTAGTAAAACTGACTATCCTACCGATCCTCGACTTCGGCGATGTCATCTACAAAATCGCTTCCAACACTCTACTCAGCAAACTGGATGCAGTTTATCACAGTGCCATCCGTTTTGTCACTAAAGCACCTTATACTACCCACCACTGCGACTTGTATGCTCTAGTCAGCTGGCCCTCGCTACATATTCGTCGCCAGACCCACTGGCTCCAGGTCATCTACAAGGCCATGCTAGGTAAAGCTCCGCCTTATCTCAGTTCACTGGTCACGATGGCTACACCCATCCGTAGCACGCGCTCCAGCAGGTGTATCTCACCGATCATCCCTAAAGCCAACACCTCACTTGGCCGCCTTTCGTTCCAGTACTCTGCTGCCTGTGACTGGAACGAATTGCAAAAATCGCTGAAGTTGGAGACTTTTATCTCCCTCACCAACTTCAAACATCAGCTATCTGAGCAGCTAACCGATCGCTGTAGCTGTACATAACCTATTGGTAAATAGCCCACCCATTTTCACCTACCTCATCCCCACAGTTTTTATTTATTTACTTTTCTGCTCTTTTGCACACCAATATCTCTACCTGTAGAGAGGGGAGAAAGCAGGGGGTAGAGAGAGAGGGAGAGAAAGAGAGAGGGGGTAGAGAGGGAGAGAAAGCAGGGGGTAGAGAGAGAGGGAGAGAAAGAGAGAGGGGGTAGAGGGGGAGAGAAAGCAGGGGGGTAGAGAGAGAGGGAGAGAAAAGAGAGGGGGTAGAGAGGGAGAGAAAGCAGGGGGTAGAGAGAGAGAGAAAGTGGGGGGTAGAGAGAGAGGGGAGAGAGAGAGGGGGTAGAGAGGGAGAGAAAGTAGGGGGTAGAGAGAGAGGGATAGAGAGAGAGGGGGTAGAGAGGGAGAGAAAGCAGGGTGGTAGAGAGGGAGAGAGAGAGGGGTAGAGAGAGGGAGAGGGGGTAGAGAGGGAGAGAAAGCGGGGGTAGAGAGGAGAGAAAGCAGGGGGTAGAGAGGGAGAGAAAGAGAGAGGGGTAGAGAGAGAGAGTGAGAAAGCAGGGGGTAGAGAGAGAGGGAGAGAAAGAGAGAGGGGTAGAGAGGGAGAGAAAGCAGGGGGTAGAGAGAGAGGGAGAGAAAGAGAGAGGGGGTAGAGAGGGAGAGAAAGCAGGGGGGTAGAGAGAGAGAGAAAGTGGGGGTAGAGAGAGAGGAGAGAGAGAGGGGGTAGAGAGGGAGAGAAAGTGGGGGGGTAGAGAGAGAGGGATAGAGAGAAAGGGGGTAGAGAGGAGAGAAAGCAGGGTGGTAGAGAGGGAGAGAGAGAGGGGGTAGAGAGGGAGAGAGAGGGGGTAGAGAGAGGGAGGGGGTAGAGAGGGAGAGAAAGCGGGGGTAGAGAGGGAGAGAAAGCAGGGGGTGGAGAAGGAAAGAGAGGGGGTAGAGAGGGAGAGAGAGAGAGAGAGGGGGGGTAGAGAGGGAAAGAATGCGGGGGTAGAGAGGGAGAGAAAGAGGGGGTGGAGAAGGAAAGAGAGGGGTAGAGAGGGAGAGAGAGAGAGAGAGGGGGGGTAGAGAGAGAGAGAGAGAGAGAGAGAGAGAGGGGGTGGAGAGGAAGAGAAAGCGGGGGGTAGAGAGGGAGAGAGAGAGAGAAAGAGAGGGGTAGAGAGGAGAGAAAGTGGGGGGGTAGAGAGAGAGAGAGGGGGTAGAGAGGGAGAGAGGGGGTAGAGAAGGAGAGAGAGGGGGTAGAGAGGGAGAGAGAGGAGGTAGAGAGATAGAGAGGGGGTAGAGAGGGAGAGAGAGAAAGCAGGGGGGTAGAGAGGGAGAGAAAGAGGGGGTGGAGAAGGAAAGAGAGGGGTAGAGAGGGAGAGAGAGAGAGAGAGAGAGAGAGAGAGAGAGAGAGAGAGAGAAGGGGGTAGAGAAGAAGATAGAGAGGGGTTGTAGAGAGGGAGAGATACGGCTCAGCTGCCAGCGCTCATTACAACTGAATGCTACTTTATCCACCATCCCCAGATCAACTGCAACAAGACAAAACATCTGCTGAAACTGAATGCCAGCGGACTCACTGATCTTCTTTCTCCCCTGTCTCTCGTTCTGTTTCTCTTTCTCTTCTTGTCTCTCTAGCTCTGTCCATACACAGATGCACACAGACACAAACTCATTGATACACACACACACACACACACACACACACACACACACACACACACACACACACACACACACACACACACACACACACACACACACACACACACACAAGCACTAGAAACAAACTCACACACTCTAAGAGACAGACATAAACACTCACACAGAAACACACACACACAGAGAAACCTGAGAGTCTTTGTAGAGGTAGCCATCTGGTGCAAGGTGTGGATTGCTCTCTCCCTCCTGCAGGTGGCTCTGACGGGGCGTGAAGAGCTCAGATGAGCAGGCTGCATATGGAGGAACTGGTACTGTGACCAAACACATTCTCACAGATACACACAGAAACACACACACACATTCTAACACACACATACTCACACATACTCACACACACACGCACACAAACAAACACACACACACACACACACACACACACACACTGCCACAGAATGCAATAAAATACATGATTAGAGAGCAGGTGTTCAGAAGAGGTTGGCATGTGGAGCATGGTACAGTACCAACATGATCACCCTGAATAACACACACACACACACACACACACACACACACACACACACACACACACACACACACACACACACACACACACACACACACACACACACACCCCACACACCCCATCCACACACACACACACACACCACACACCCCCTCCACACACACACACCATACCCACACACACACCACTCACACCAACCACACCCACACTCACCAGACGACACACACCACACTCACACCCACACCCACACACACACCCACACCCACACCCACGCACACACACACCGCAGTCAGCCTGCCACACAGTAGTCGGCCATGATCGGTGTCCAAAATTGTTATGAAAACTTGAAATCGGCCCCAATTAATCGGCCACTCTAACACACACACACACCCACACCAACACACAACACACACCCACACACACCACATTAACACACACATCACACACACACACACACACACACACACACACACACACACACACACACACACACACACACACACACACACACACACACACACCAACACACAACACACACCCACACACACCACATTAACACACACATCACACACACATCACACACACACACACACACACACACACACACACACACACACACACACACACACACACACACACACACACACACACACACACACACACACATACACAATGGTGGGATGGTACATTTACAAGATGGTGGGATGGTACATAGACCAGATGGTGGGATGGTACATAGACCAGATGGTGGGATGGTACATAGACCAGATGGTGGGATGGTACATAGACCAGATGGTGGGATGGTACATAGACCAGATGGTGGGATGGTACATAGACCAGATGGTGGGATGGTACATAGACCAGATGGTGGGATGGTACATAGACCAGATGGTGGGATGGTACATAGACCAGATGGTGGGATGGTACATAGACAAGATGGTGGGATGGTACATAGACCAGATGGTGGGATGGTACATAGACCAGATGGTGGGATGGTACATAGACCAGATGGTGGGATGGTACATATACACGATAGTGAGATGGTACATAGACCAGATGGTGGGATGGTACATAGACAAGATGGTGGGATGGTACATAGACCAGATGGTGGGATGGTACATAGACCAGATGGTGGGATGGTACATAGACAAGATGGTGGGATGGTACATAGACAAGATGGTGGGATGGTACATGAGACAAGATGGTGAGATGGTACATGAGACAAGATGGTGGGATGGTACATAGACCAGATGGTGGGATGGTACATAGACCAGATGGTGGGATGGTACATAGACAAGATGGTGGGATGGTACATAGACCAGATGGTGGGATGGTACATAGACAAGATGGTGGGATGGTACATAGACCAGATGGTGGGATGGTACATATACAAGATGGTGGGATGGTACATAGACAAGATGGTGGGATGGTACATATACAAGATGGTGGGATGGTACATAGACCAGATGGTGGGATGGTACATAGACCAGCTGGTGGGATGGTACATGAGACAATATGGTGGGATGGTACATATACAAGATGGTGGGATGGTACATGAGACAATATGGTGGGATGGTACATATACAAGATGGTGAGATGGTACATAGACAAGATGGTGAGATGGTACATAGACAATATGGTACATAGACCAGATGGTGGGATGGTACATAGACAAGCACACATGACTTGACATAATAATTCAGGCATGACTGTACGTCACTTCGGATAAAAGCTAAAATAGCAGATGTGTTATTTTTGCATGTCCATTTCAAGGTCCTAAATGTCTACTAAATATAAATAGATAAAAATCTGTAATGTGTTGAGCCAGGTGAGAACAGGAACATCTTAAGGAGTGTGTGTGGTCAATCAAAGTGGAGCTGATATGAAGTTGGGTCCTGTTGATTTTTTTCAGACAGTGTGTTAGTAACTAAAGTGGAGCTGATATCAGGTTGGTCCTGTTGATTTTTCAGACAGTGTGTTAGTAACTAAAGTGGAGCTGATATGAAGTTGGGTCCTGTTGATTTTTCAGACAGTGTGTTAGTAACTAAAGTGGAGCTGATATCAGGTTGGTCCTGTTGATTTTTCAGACAGTGTGTTAGTAACTAAAGTGGAGCTGATATGAAGTTGGGTCCTGTTGATTTTTCAGACAGTGTGTTAGTAACTAAAGTGGAGCTGATATGAAGTTGGGTCCTGTTGGTTTTTCAGACAGTGTGTTAGTAACTAAAGTGGAGCTGATATCAGGTTGGTCCTGTTGATTTTTCAGACAGTGTGTTAGTAACTAAAGTGGAGCTGATATCAGGTTGGTCCTGTTGATTTTTCAGACAGTGTGTTAGTAACTAAAGTGGAGCTGATATCAGGTTGGTCCTGTTGATTTTTCAGACAGTGTGTTAGTAACTAAAGTGGAGCTGATATCAGGTTGGTCCTGTTGGTTTTTCAGACAGTGTGTCAGTAACTAAAGTGGAGCTGATATCAGGTTGGTCCTGTTGGTTTTTCAGACAGTGTGTTAGTAACTAAAGTGGAGCTGATATGAAGTTGGGTCCTGTTGGTTTTTCAGACAGTGTGTTAGTAACTAAAGTGGAGCTGATATCAGGTTGGTCCTGTTGATTTTTCAGACAGTGTGTTAGTAACTAAAGTGGAGCTGATATGAAGTTGGTCCTGTTGGTTTTTCAGACAGTGTGTTAGTAACTAAAGTGGAGCTGATATCAGGTTGGTCCTGTTGATTTTTCAGACAGTGTGTTAGTAACTAAAGTGGAGCTGATATCAGGTTGGTCCTGTTGATTTTTCAGACAGTGTGTTAGTAACTAAAGTGGAGCTGATATGAAGTTGGGTCCTGTTGATTTTTCAGACAGTGTGTTAGTAACTAAAGTGGAGCTGATATCAGGTTGGTCCTGTTGATTTTTCAGACAGTATGTTAGTAAGTGTGAGCGCTTGGCGGCACACCAAGCCTTCCGATCCGTACTGATGTCCCTGGTAATTGTTTCCGGGCCCCAGCTCTAATTTTGATCAGAAATAATTGTAGCATGTACCAAGCTGCAAGATGTTCTGGGTGTATCGAGCGACAGAGCTGGGCTTCCTCGTGATTAAAATGTCACGGCACAAAAAATCCTCCGAAAGCGGAGAGAAAGGGGGCCTTTGCCACAACTCGAAATAACAGGGACACGTCTATGAATTATTCAACAGGGTTGAAATGGGTTGTAATCAACGTCTGAGGAAAGCCACATGGGCAGTGTTTCTGCCAAGAGGTTAACTCCTGAACTCAACGCTGACTATTATCTGTCACCAAACCTGAGAGTATAAGGAAGTTTACCATGTCCAAACAATACTTCATCAGAACGAATCAGAATTGATCAGCTTAACTTTTGACCAATGGTGACGGACTGGTGTTGAATAGATTTAAATTAAATCACACCGCAAAGTGAATTGACTTTGGATAATAATGTATTTCTTGTCCTTTACTGCGCAATAAGGTGCTGCGATTTCTTGTTATGCAGCTAAGAAAAACAATGTTCTGTGTAATTATAGATATGGATTTTCCAATAACATTTCTGTAAAAAGGCATGACATAAGATTGTCTATACTTCTGTGCTCTGCTAGCTAGAGGCCACATCGGCCCTCATACATAGTTATACATTGTGGGTTTTTAACCAGCTAGAGGCCACATCAGCTCTTATACATAGACAGTCATGCATTGGGGGTTTAACCAGGTAGAGGCTACATCAGCTCTTATACATAGACAGTCATGCATTGGGGGTTTTAACCAGGTAGAGGCTACATCAGCTCTTATACATAGACAGTCATGCATTGGGGTTTTAACCAGGTAGAGGCCACATCAGCTCTTATACATAGACAGTCATGCATTGGGGTTTTAACCAGGTAGAGGCCACATCAGCTCTTATACATAGACAGTCATGCATTGGGGGTTTTAACCAGGTAGAGGCCACATCAGCTCTTATACATAGACAGTCATGCATTGGGGGTTTTAACCAGGTAGAGGCCACATCAGCTCTTATACATAGACAGTCATGCATTGGGGGTTTTAACCAGGTAGAGGCCACATCAGCTCTTATACATAGACAGTCATGCATTGGGGGTTTTAACCAGCTAGAGGCCACATCAGCTCTTATACATAGACAGTCATGCATTGGGGGTTTTAACCAGGTAGAGGCCACATCAGCTCTTATACATAGACAGTCATGCATTGGGGTTTTAACCAGGTAGAGGCCACATCAGCTCTTATACATAGACAGTCATGCATTGGGGGTTTTAACCAGGTAGAGGCCACATCAGCTCTTATACATAGACAGTCATGCATTGGGGGTTTTAACCAGGTAGAGGCTACATCAGCTCTTATACATAGACAGTCATGCATTGGGGTTTTAACCAGGTAGAGGCTACATCAGCTCTTATACATAGACAGTCATGCATTGGGGGTTTTAACCAGCTAGAGGCCACATCAGCTCTTATACATAGACAGTCATGCATTGGGGGTTTTTAACCAGCGGATTAATGAAATACTGTTCTCAGGACTGGTAACAACCTCACAAGCATCTTGGCATAACAAATATGTATTTGAGAGAGAGAGAGAGAGAGAGAGAGAGAGAGAGAGGGGCAGATACCCACTAATTATCAAAATCCAGAAAAGAGCCGTTAAATTCTATAACCACTTAAAAAAAGTGATTCCCAAACCTTCCACAACAAAGCCATCACCTACAGTGAGATGAACCTGGAGAAGAGTCCCTAAGCAAGCTGGTCCTGGGGCTCTGTTCCCAAACACAAACAGAGCCCCAGGACAGCAGCACAATTAGACCCAACCAAATCATGAGAAAACAAAAAGATAATTACTTGACACATTGGAAAGAATTAATAAAAACAACAGAGCAAACTAGAATGCTATTTGGCCCTACATAGAGTACACCACGGCAGAATACCTGACCACTGTGACTGACCCAAAATTAAGGAAAGCTTTGACTATGTACAGACTCAGTGAGCATAGCCTTGCTATTGAGAAAGGTCGCCATAGGCAGACATGGCTCTCAAGAGAAGACAGGCTATGTGATCACTGCCCACAAAATGAGGTGGAAACTGAGCTGCACTTCCTAAACTCCTGCCCAATGTATGACCATATTAGAGACATATTTCCCTCAGATTACACAGATCCACAAAACAAATCAATTTTGATAAACTCCCATATCTACTGGGTGAAATTCCACAGTGTGCCATCACAGCAGCAAGATTTGTGACCTGTGGCCACGAGAAAAGGGCAACCAGTGAAGAACCCATATTTATGCTTATTTATTTTGTTAAAACACTGTATATATGTATAAAATGTTTACTGTTAATTTGTATTGTTTATTTCACTTTATATATTCAGAGAGAGAGAGAGACAGAGAGAGAGAGACAGAGAGACAGAGACAGAGACAGAGAGAGAGAGAGAGAGAGAGAGAGGTAGAGAGAGAGAGAGACAGAGAGAGAGAGAGAGAGAGAGAGAGAGACAGAGACAGGTACAGAGACAGAGAGACAGAGACAGAGAGAGAGAGAGACAGAGACAGGTACAGAGACAGAGAGACAGAGACAGAGAGGAGAGACAGAGACAGGTACAGAGACAGAGAGGGGGACAGTCAATGGGTACAGTCAATTACATTTACATTACATTTAAGTCATTTAGCAGACGCTCTTATCCAGAGCGACTTACAAAAACGGTGCATTCACCTTATGACATCCAGTGGAACAGCCACTTTACAATAGTGCATCTAAATCTTTTAAGGGGGTGGGGGTGAGAAGGATTACTTATCTATCCTAGGTATTCCTTAAAGAGGTGGGGTTTCAGGTGTCTCCGGAAGGTGGTGATTGACTCCGCTGTCCTGGCGTCGTGAGGGAGTTTGTTCCACCATTGGGGGCCAGAGCGAACAGTTTTGACTGGGCTGAGCGGGAACTGTACTTCCTCAGTAGTAGGGAGGCGAGCAGGCCAGAGGTGGATGAACGCAGTGCCCTTGTTTGGGTGTAGGGCCTGATCAGAGCCTGGAGGTACTGAGGTGCCGTTCCCCTCACAGCTCCGTGAGGCAAGCACCATGGTCTTGTAGCGGATGCGAGCTTCAACTGGAAGCCAGTGGAGAGAGCGGAGGAGCGGGGTGACGTGGGAGAACTTGGGAAGGTTGAACACCAGACGGGCTGCGGCGTTCTGGATGAGTTGTAGGGGTTTAATGGCACAGGCAGGGAGCCCAGCCAACAGCGAGTTGCAGTAATCCAGACGGGAGATGACAAGTGCCTGGATTAGGACCTGCGCCGCTTCCTGTGTGAGGCAGGGTCGCATACTCTGCGGATGTTGTAGAGCATGAACCTACAGGAACGGGCCACCGCCTTGATGTTAGTTGAGAACGACAGGGTGTTGTCCAGGATCACGCCAAGGTTCTTAGCGCTCTGGGAGGAGGACACAATGGAGTTGTCAACCGTGATGGCGAGATCATGGAGCGGGCAGTCCTTCCCGGGAGGAAGAGCAGCTCCGTCTTGCCGAGGTTCAGCTTGAGGTGGTGATCCGTCATCCACACTGATATGTCTGCCAGACATGCAGAGATGCGATTCGCCACCTGGTCATCAGAAGGGGGAAAGGAGAAGATTAATTGTGTGTTGTCTGCATAGCAATGATAGGAGAGACCATGTGAGGTTATGACAGAGCCAAGTGACTTGGTGTATAGCGAGAATAGGAGAGGGCCTAGAACAGAGCCCTGGGGGACACCAGTGGTGAGAGCGTGGTGAGGAGACAGATCCTCGCCACGCCACCTGGTAGGAGCGACCTGTCAGGTAGGGACGCAATCCAAGCGTGGGCGCGCCGGAGATGCCCAACTCGGAGAGGGTGGAGAGGAGGATCTGATGGTTCACAGTATCGAAGGCAGCCGATAGGTCTAGAAGGATGAGAGCAGAGGAGAGAGAGTTAGCTTTAGCAGTGCGGAGCGCCTCCGTGATACAGAGAAGAGCAGTCTCAGTTGAATGACTAGTCTTGAAACCTGACTGATTTGGATCAAGAAGGTCATTCTGAGAGAGATAGCGGGAGAGCTGGCCAAGGACGGCACGTTCAAGAGTTTTGGAGAGAAAAGAATAATAATAATAATAATATGCCATTTAGCAGACGCTTTTATCCAAAGCGACTTACAGTCATGTGCATACATTCTACGTATGGGTGGTCCCGGGATCGAACCCACTACCCTGGCGTTACAAGCTCCATGCTCTACCAACTGAGCTAAAGAAGGGATACTGGTCTGTAGTTGTTGACATCGGAGGGATCGAGTGTAGGTTTTTTCAGAAGGGGTGCAACTCTCGCTCAATTGGGACAGTCAATGGGGACAGTCAATGTGGACAGTCAATGGGGACAGTCAATGGGGACAGTCAATGGGGACAGTCAATCGGGACGGTCAATGGGGAGGGTCAATGGGGACAGTCAATGGGTACAGTCAATGGGTACAGTCAATGGGGAGGGTCAATGGGGACAGTCAATGGGTACAGTCAATGGGGAGGGTCAATGGGGACAGTCAATGGGTACAGTCAATGTGGACAGTCAATGGGTACAGTCAATGGGTACAGTCAATGGGGACAGTCAATGGGGACAGTCAATGGGTACAGTCAATGGGGACAGTCAATGGGGAGGGTCAATGGGGACAGTCAATGGGTACAGTCAATGGGGACAGTCAATGGGTACAGTCAATGTGGACAGTGAATGGGGACAGTCAATGGGTACAGTCAATGGGTACAGTCAATGGGGAGGGTCAATGGGGACAGTCAATGGGTACAGTCAATGGGGACAGTCAATGTGGACGGTCAATGGGGACAGTCAATGGGGACAGTCAATGTGGACAGTCAATGGTACAGTCAATGGGGACAGTCAATGGGGAGGGTCAATGGGGACAGTCAATGGGTACAGTCAATGGGGACAGTCAATGGGGAGGGTCAATGGGGGCAGTCAATGGGGAGGGTCAATGGGGACAGTCAATGGGGACAGTCAATGGGTACAGTCAATGGGGACAGTCAATGGGGAGGGTCAATGGGGACAGTCAATGGGTACAGTCAATGGGGACAGTCAATGGGGAGGGTCAATGGGGGCAGTCAATGGGGAGGTCAATGGGGACAGTCAATGGGGACAGTCAATGGGGACAGTCAATTGGTACAGTCAATGGGGACAGTCAATGGGGAGGGTCAATGGGGACAGTCAATGGGGAGGGTCAATGGGTACAGTCAATGGGGACAGTCAATGGGGACAGTCAATGGGGACAGTAAATTGGGACAGTCAATGTGGACGGTCAATGGGGACAGTCAATGGGGACAGTCAATGGGGACAGTCAATGGGGACAGTCAATGTGGACAGTCAATGGGTACAGTCAATGGGGACAGTCAATGGGGACAGTCAATGGGGAGGGTCAAATGGGGACAGTCAATGGGGACAGTCAATGGTACAGTCAATGGGGAGGGTCAATGGGGAGGGTCAATGGGGACAGTCAATGGGGACAGTCAATGGGGACAGTCAATGGGGACAGTCAATGGGGACAGTCAATGGGGACAGTCAATGTAGGTGAAAAACATCCGGATGTCCACTACCAAGGACATTTCTTGATAAACTCTTATTTACCTCTTATTTCATGAAACAATTATTACACGGTCCTGACTACTCCATTATTCCTTAGATATTCACTTACTAGAAATTATTTGAATATAAAACTCACACAAATTATGATTCATAATTACACACACTTCTTTTCAAATTTCCATAAAATATGCACATTTTGACAGCAGATTATAATTGTTTTTTTTCCAGGAAGATAAAGTTGTCAAGGCGACAGCCCACACCATGTAATATCTCTGCAAAGCCCAGAATGTCCTCTCAAAGGGACAACTGGAATGAAGGAATATAGTGGTTTGTGCGGCCTCCGAGACACGGACCAAGAACTGGCGTCCACTGGAGAGGACAACAATTATTTAAATCAGAAGGAAAAATATGGAGATGTGGATTATTCCAAAACTGGTGTGGAATACCCAGAGCAATCACAGTGGAATCAACCACTGCAATCACAGTGGAATCAACCAGAGCAATCACAGTGGAATCAACCACTACAATCACAGTGGAATCAACCAGAGCAATCACAGTGGAATCAACCACTACAATCACAGTGGAATCAACCACTACAATCACAGTGGAATCAACCAGAGCAATCACAGTGGAATCAACCAGAGCAATCACAGTGGAATCAACCAGAGCAATCACAGTGGAATCAACCACTGCAATCACAGTGGAATCAACCAGAGCAATCACAGTGGAATCAACCACTACAATCACAGTGGAATCAACCAGAGCAATCACAGTGGAATCAACCAGAGCAATCACAGTGGAATCAACCAGAGCAATCACAGTGGAATCAACCACTGCAATCACAGTGGAATCAACCAGAGCAATCACAGTGGAATCAACCACTACAATCACAGTGGAATCAACCAGAGCAATCACAGTGGAATCAACCAGAGCAATCACAGTGGAATCAACCAGAGCAATCACAGTGGAATCAACCACTACAATCACAGTGGAATCAACCACTACAATCACAGTGGAATCAACCAGAGCAATCACAGTGGAATCAACCAGAGCAATCACAGTGGAATCAACTACTACAATCACAGTGGAATCAACCAGAGCAATCACAGTGGAATCAACCACTACAATCACAGTGGAATCAACCAGAGCAATCACAGTGGAATCAACCAGAGCAATCACAGTGGAATCAACCACTACAATCACAGTGGAATCAACCAGAGCAATCACAGTGGAATCAACCAGAGCAATCACAGTGGAATCAACCACTGCAATCACAGTGGAATCAACCAGAGCAATCACAGTGGAATCAACCAGAGCAATCAGTGGAATCAACCACTACAATCACAGTGGAATCAACCAGAGCAATCACAGTGGAATCAACCAGAGCAATCACAGTGGAATCAACCACTACAATCACAGTGGAATCAACCAGAGCAATCACAGTGGAATCAACCAGAGCAATCACAGTGGAATCAACCACTACAATCACAGTGGAATCAACCAGAGCAATCACAGTGGAATCAACCACTGCAATCACAGTGGAATCAACCAGAGCAATCACAGTGGAATCAACCACTACAATCACAGTGGAATCAACCAGAGCAATCACAGTGGAATCAACCACTGCAATCACAGTGGAATCAACCAGAGCAATCACAGTGGAATCAACCACTGCAATCACAGTGGAATCAACCAGAGCAATCACAGTGGAATCAACCACTGCAATCACAGTGGAATCAACCAGAGCAATCACAGTGGAATCAACCAGAGCAATCACAGTGGAATCAACCACTGCAATCACAGTGGAATCAACCAGAGCAATCACAGTGGAATCAACCACTGCAATCACAGTGGAATCAACCAGAGCAATCACAGTGGAATCAACCACTGCAATCACAGTGGAATCAACCACTGCAATCACAGTGGAATCAACCAGAGCAATCACAGTGGAATCAACCACTGCAATCACAGTGGAATCAACCACTGCAATCACAGTGGAATCAACCACTGCAATCACAGTGGAATCAACCAGAGCAATCACAGTGGAATCAACCACTGCAATCACAGTGGAATCAACCAGAGCAATCACAGTGGAATCAACCACTGCAATCACAGTGGAATCAACCAGAGCAATCACAGTGGAATCAACCACTGCAATCACAGTGGAATCAACCACTGCAATCACAGTGGAATCAACCACTGCAATCACAGTGGAATCAACCAGAGCAATCACAGTGGGCAATCACAGTGGAATCAACCACTGCAGTGGAATCAACCACTGCAATCACAGTGGAATCAACCACTGCAATCACAGTGGAATCAGCCACTGCAATCACAGTGGAATCAACCACTGAGTGGAATCACCACTGCAATCACAGTGGAATCAACCACTGCAATCACAGTGGAATCAACCACTGCAATCACAGTGGAATCAACCACTGCAATCACAGTGGAATCAACCAGAGCAATCACAGTGGAATCAACCACTGCAATCACAGTGGAATCAACCACTGAATCAACCACTGCAATCACAGTGGAATCAACCACTGCAATCACAGTGGAATCAACCACTGCAATCACAGTGGAATCAACCACTGCAATCACAGTGGAATCAACCACTGCAATCACAGTGGAATCAGCCACTACAATCACAGTGGAATCAACCAGAGCAATCACAGTGGAATCAACCACTGCAATCACAGTGGAATCAACCACTACAATCACAGTGGAATCAACCACTGCAATCACAGTGGAATCAACCACTACAATCACAGTGGAATCAACCACTGCAATCACAGTGGAATGGCAATCACAGTGGAACCACTGCAATCACAGTGGTGCAATCATGCTGACAATGGAATCACAGTGGAATCAACCATTGTGTAAAAGAGCAATCAAACAGGAAGTGGAATCAACCACTACAATCACAAAATCACCACTACAATCACTCAACCACGCAATCACAGTGGAATGGAATCACTGCAATCAAGGCAGGTGCAATGATGCTGACGATATTTGACTGTAATGAATCATCATAAGTGGAATCAACCACCAAACAGGAAGATCACATCATGTATTCAAAATAATACCCATTATGGGACACCTCTCGGAGGTCAACCCCATCTTTTACACCATTGTTTGCCTCCTCAACCCCATCACATCACCTCCCTCATACCCCATCACCATCTCCTCAAACCCATGGAATCAACCCCAACAATCACAGTCAACCCCATCACATCACCTCAGCCCCATCACACCACCTCTCCTCAACCCCATCCACACCACCTCTCCTCCAACCCCATCCACATCACCTCAGCCCCCATCACACCACCTCTCCTCAACCCATCACACCACCTCTCCTCAAATCACAACCCCATCATCACATCCCCTCAACCCCATCAATCTCTCCTCCAACCCCATCACACCACCTCTCCTCAACCCCATCACATCACCTCAATCCCATCACACCACCTCTCCTCAACCCCATCAACCACCTCTGCAATCACCAGTGGAATCACCACCACTGCAGCCCCATCACAATCAACCCCATCACACCATCTCTGCAACCCCATCACAGCCCCATCCACCACCTCTCTTCAACCCCATCAACCACCTCTCCTCAACCCCATCACATCACCCCTCACCCCATCACATCACCTCTCCTCAACCCCATCACACCATCAACCCCATCACACCATCAACCCCTCATCACCTCAACCCCATCACACCACCTCTCTCAACCCCATCACATCACCTCTCCTCAACCCCATCACATCACCTCAGCCCCATCACACCCACCTCTCTTCAACCCACATCCACACCCACCTCTCCTGGAATCAACCAACCCCATCACATCACCTCAGCCCCCATCACACCACCTCTCTTCAACCCCATCACACCACCTCTCCTCCAACCCCATGGAACCTCAGCCCCATCACACCACCTCTCCTCACCCCATCACCTCACCTCAGCCCCATCACACCACCTCTCCTCAACCCCATCCACCCCATCACTCCCTCCCAACCCCATCAACCACTCAGCAATCACAGTGGACCATCAACCCCATCACCACCTCTCCTCAACCCCCATCACACCTCTGAATCAACCAGAGCAATCACAGTGGAATCAACCACTGCAATCACAGTGGAATCAACCACCTCAAC
The DNA here is from genome assembly GCF_023373465.1 of Oncorhynchus keta. NCBI lineage: Eukaryota > Metazoa > Chordata > Actinopteri > Salmoniformes > Salmonidae > Oncorhynchus > Oncorhynchus keta. The sequence continues at coordinate 101,670 of NW_026288694.1, forward strand.
CAGCAATCACAGTGGAATCAACCACTGCAATCACACCACCTCTCCTGGAATCACACCTCACCCACTACAATCACAGTGGAACCTCTCCCACAACCATCTCACCACCTCTCCTCAACCCCATCACACCACCTCTCTTCAACCCCATCCCACCCAATCACAGCAATCAACCACTCAATCACAGTGGAATCAACCACTGCAATCACAGTGGAATCAGCCACTAACCCCAGCAATCACCTCTCCTCCAACCCCGTCACACACCTCAACCCCATCACACCACCTCTCTTGGAATCAACCCCACCACTGCAATCACAACCCCATCACACCACCTCTCTTCAACCCCATCCTCACCTCTCCTCAACCCCATCACACCACTCTTCAACCCCATCACACCACCTCTTCCAACCCCATCAACCACTACAATCACCAGTGCAATCAACCACTACAATCACAGTGGAATCAACCACTACAATCACAGCCCCATTCTGCCTCTCCTCAACCATCACAATCAACCACACCACAATCACAGTGGACCACCTCTTCTCCAACCCCTCACAATCACCCCAGCCATCTGGAATCAACCACCTCTCCTCAATCCCAATCACAGTGTTCACACCACCTCTCCTCAATCAACCACTACAATCACAGTGGAATCAACCCCATACAATCACAGTGGAATCAACCCATCCACCACCTCTCCTCAACCCCATCACAGTAGAATCAACCCTCTCCACCCCATGCAATCACCTCTCCTCCCAACTCCATCACACCATCACAATCACATCACCTCCCACCTCATCAAGGAATCAACCACTGAAATGAGACCCATCTCATGAGGTTGCCAGTGGAATCAGGTCCACTTCCAACCACCACCAATCACTGCAATCAACAGGTGCAATCAACTCCACAGGTGGCTGAGGTTGCCAGGTCCATATTTTTCACCCCAGATACACTGCAATCATCAGGTGCAATTGTGTGTAAAACAGTGAGATCCACCACCTCTGTTTCAGAGGTTGCCAGGTCGCTCCTGCTGTGTGTCCAGACCCACTTTAGATCCACCACCTGTGTCCAGAGGTTGCCAGGTCCACCTCAAAAACAGGAAGATTTCTATGAATGTGTTCCAATACAAAATAATCTCAATTATGGGATCCACCACCGAGATTACAGGAGCTGTGGTCCAGAGGAACTTTAGATACCTGCTTTTAGGTTGCATTTGTTTGAGGGTTTTCAAACTGGTGGTGTGCTGCTGCAGGGTTTCTGTACAGCACTTTGAGATATCAGCTGATGTACAACAAATACCAGGCTATATAAATCCACAAGCTTGATTTGATTTGATTTGAACTCTGCCATCCCTCTCCTCCACCACCTGTGCTAGAGATACAGGTCCCCTCACACCGCTGACACTTACAAACTTGTTCATGGACTTTTTAATCACCACCTTGTCCCAGTTCACATCACCTCAAAGCCAGAGGTAAATACCAGATCACCACCTCACAGTCAACCCCAGGTCACAAACCCCCCACCCTCCCTCTGGTGGTGAGACCTCCATCACACGCCTTCCTCAACCCCATCACACCACCTCTCAAAAATCACACCCTGTTTCAACCCCATCACACCACCTCTCCTCAACCCCATCACACCACCTCATCCTCAACCCCATTTCACCACTCTCCTCAGCTCAACCCCACACACCACCTCTCCTCAAATCCCATCAACCACCTCTCCTGGAAACTCCACCCCATCACACCACCTCTAGGTTTCAGCCCCATCCCCATCAACTCCCACACTTACAACTTGTTCAATGATTCACATCACCTCCTCAACCCCATCACCACTCTCTTCAACCCCTGTCACACCTCTCCTCAACCCCATCACATCACCTCTCAACCCCATCATCTGACCACCTCTCTGGGGCAACCTCAGCCACCACCTCACCCCTTCTCTCCCTCAACCCCATCACCACCTTTCCTCAGCCCCATCACACCACCTCTCCTCAACCCCATCACATCACCTCTCCTCAACCCCATCACATCAGACAGCCCCATCACACCACCTCTCCTCAACCCCATCACACCACCTCTAAAAAGTTAACCCCATCAATCTTCACACCACCTCTCCTCAACCCCATCACACCACCTCTCTCAACCCCATCACACCAGCTCTCCTCAACCCCATCACACCACTCTCTTCAACCCCTCACACCCCTCTCAACCCCATTTAAACCTCTCCTCAACCCCCACCACCTCTCAGCCCCCTCAACCCTTCATGACACCACCTCTCTTCAACCCCATCACACCACCTCTCCTCAACCCCATTAGTGGTCCACCACCTCTCCTCAACCCCATCACCACCACCTCTCCCACCTCTCTCAACCCCATTGATGTCAGTTGGTCTCCTCAACCCCATCACACCACCTCTCCTCATCCCCCTGGTCACATCACCTACTCTCCCACCTCCTCTTCTCCCCACCTCGTCCTCCCCATCACACCACCTCTCCTCAACCCCATCCACACCACCTCAACCCGGTCACACCTCCATCACAACTGCTCTTCCGTCAACCCCATCACACCACCTCGGCTGCTCTTCAACCCCATCACACCACCTCTCCTCCAACCCACCATCTCCTCAGCCCCCATCACACCACCTCTCCTCACCCCATCACACCACCTCAACCACCACCCCATCACCACCTCCCTCCTCAACCCCATCACACCACCTCGCCTACAGCCCCATCCCACCTTCATCAACCCCACCACCACCTCTCTTCAACCCCATCCCACCACTCTCTTCAACCCCATCACACCACCTCTCCCATCAACCCCATCACACCACCTCTCCTCAACCCCATCACACCACCTCAGCCCATCACACCACCTCTCCTCAACCCCACCTTCCTCAACCCCATCACACCACCTCTCCTCAACCCCATCCACCTCCTCACCACCACCTCTCCTCAACCCCATCGACCCTGCCTCAACCACCTCTCCTCAACCCCATCTTCACACTCACCTCTTCAACTCCCTGCACCCTCAACCCCCATCACACCACAACCTCTCAGCCTCAACTCCTGTTCACCACCTATCCACTCTCTCAACCTCAGCCCCATCACACCACCTCTCTCAACCCCATCACACCACCTCTCCTCATCACCCCAACCACTCATCACCACCTCTCTCAACCCCATCACACCACCTCTCCTCAACCTGTTCTCACCTCGGCCCTCACACCACCTCTCCCCATCACACCACCTCTCCTCAACCCCATCACCACCTCTCCTTCACAACCCCATCTATCACACCACCTCCTCCTCAACCCCAGGTACACCACCTCTCTCCCCCGTCACACCAGATTTCCTCAGATCCCATCCTCACCTGCTCAACCCCATCAGCACCCCATCAGACTCAACCTCACAACTCCATGCCCCATCACTCTCTCCTCAACCCCATCACCCTCTCCTTGCCCTAACCCTGTCTCCCCATCACCCACTCTCTCAATCATCACACCACCTCTCCTCATCACATCTCTCAACCCTCACATCACCAGCCTCTGTCTCTTCCTCAACCCCATCAGGTTCCTCAACCCAGTCACATCTGTCATCCACCTGCCTCCTCAACCCCTCAACCACCTCTCAACCCCTCCGCATCACCTCAGCCCCATCCACCACTCTCTCAACCCCATCACACCACCTCTCTTCAACCACAGAACCCCATCACACTCTCTCTCTCAGGTCCACCACCTCTCTCAACCCCATCCACCACCTGGCCTCAACTCCCATCACCTACCTCTCTTCAACCCCATGTGTCCATCCTCAACCCCATCACACCAGGTTGCCACCTCTCTCTCAACCCTCAGTCATCACTCTTCACATCACACCACCTCCTCAACTGGGTAGGTCATCAACCATCACACCACCCTTTCAACCCCGCACCATTTCAGCCCCATCCTCCACCTCTCTTCAACCCCATCTGGGGTTCCTCAACCCCATCACACCACTCTCCTCAACCCCATCACACCACTTTATCACACCACCTCTCAACCCCATCCACCACCTCCATCCAAGGTCCCTCAACCCTGTCTCTAGAGTCACACCTCTTCAACCCCTTTCACACCACCTCTCTGGGTCAGTCACCACCTCTCTCACCCACCACCTCTCTTCAACCCCATCACACCTGTCTCCTCCTCAACCCCATCACACCAGGTTGGGTTGAGTCAACCTCTGTCACCTCTCCTCAACCTGGGTCACCACCTTCTCCTTTCCTCAACCCCATCCACCACCCCTCTCCTCAACCCCATCACACCACCTCTCTTCAACCCCTGGGTAGATCACACCACCTCTCTCAACCCCATCCCACCACCTCTCCTCAACCCCATCACACCACCTCTCCTCAACCCCATCCCACCACCCTCTTCCCCCATCACACCACCTCTCCTCAACCCCATCACCCCACCTCTCCCTCAACCCCATCACCACCTCAGCCCCATCACACCACCTCTCCTCAAGTCATCACCTCAGCCCCATCACACCACCTCTCCTCAACCCCATCACACCACCTCTCCTCAACCACATCACACCACCTCTCTCAACCCCATCACACCACCTCTCCTCAACCCCATCACCACCTCTCCTCAACCCCATCACCACCTCTTCTCAACCCCATCACATCACCTCTCCTCAACCCCATCACACCACCTCTCCTCAACCCCATCACACCACCTCTCCTCAATCCCATCACACCACCTCTCCTCAACCCCATGTCACCTCAGAGGTTCACACCACCTCTCCTCAACCCCATCACATCACCTCAGCCCCATCACACCACCTCTCTTCAACCCCATCACACCATCTCTCCTCACTTTATCAGTCACCACCTCTCCTCAACCCCATCATCACCACCTCTCCTCAGCCATCACACCAACTCTCCCTCAACCCCCATCATCACCACCTCTCCTCAACCCCATCACACCACCTCTCCTCAACCCCATCACACCACCTCTCCTCAACCCCATCACATCACCTCTCCTCAACTCCATCACACCACCTCTCCTCAACCCCATCACATCACCTCTCCTCAACCCCCATCACATCACCTCAACCACCTCACATCAGCCCTCCTCTACTCGACTCCCTTCAGTAAACAGGGGATGTGATCGTAATCTAACGCCCGCCTGAGACCCTGCTCTGTTTCACGAGGTTGCCATCCATCCTCGCTGTGTGTCCAGAGGTTGCCAGGTCCACTTTAGATCCACCACCTGTGTCCAGAGGTTGCCAGGTCCACCTCAAACTCCGCTGTGTGTCCAGAGGTTGCCAGGTCCACTTTAGATCCACCACCTGTGTCCAGAGGTTGCCAGGTCCACCTCAAACTCCGCTGTGTGTCCAGAGGTTGCCAGGTCCACTTTAGATCCACCACCTGTGTCCAGAGGTTGCCAGGTCCACCTCAAACTCCGCTGTGTGTCCAGAGGTTGCCAGGTCCACTTTAGATCCACCACCTGTGTCTAGAGATTACCAGGTCCACCTCAAACTCCGCTGTGTCCAGAGGTTGCCAGGTCCACTTTAGATCCACCACCTGTGTCCAGAGGTTGCCAGGTCCACTTCAAACCCCCCACCCGTGTCCAGAGGATTGTGTGCTGGTGGTGTGAGTGCTCTTCTCCCTGCAGCACGCCTTTCATTCATGGACTTTGGAAATTATTTTTCAATAGCAACCTTTTTTTCCATTCCCTGTTTCAAGGCGAGCAGCATCCACTATTTTGAGATTACCATTTACATTACCATTTCCACAACAAATAATCGGAGTGCTCCACACGTCAACCATTATATTCAACGCTATCGCTCAAATAACAAGCTATCCAACAAGATTCAATATCACATTTCATATACCAATTTACAAAGTGCATGCAGTTGAAAGGCGTGCTCCAGGGAGAAGGAGACCAATCTGCAGGGAGAGGGGCACTCACACCACCAGGACACTTACAAACTTGTTCATGGACTTTGGATTAGACCACACCGTCCCTGCTCTTGTCCTGTCAGAGCATCCACCACATACACAAGTAAAATTTATTTAAAAAATTAAAAAGTATACATATATATATATATATATATACAGTGGGGCAAAAAAGTATAGAGTCAGCCACCAATTGTGCAAGTTCTCCCACTTAAAACTATGAGAGAGGCCTGTAATTTTCATCATAGGTACACTTCAACTGTGACAGACAAAATGAGAAAAAAAATCCAGAAAATCACATTGTAGGATTTTTAATGAATTTATTTGCAAATTATGGTGGAAAATAAGTATTTGGTCACCTACAAACAAGCAAGATTTCTCTCACCTCATCCGAGAGAGATTTAATGTACATGGTTATCAGAACGTCATGCAGGGGGAAACCTACACAAAACACAACCCTTATTTTCAGTGCTTCTAAAATCCCCTGTGGGAAAAATGAATGGTGTAAAAAACAATTGGAACCATTTCCTTGTTTGACTGCTAGGTTTTATGGGTATTATGACACCTCCACTGTGGGGCTGTATACCCCTCACCGTGTAAAATGTGTTATGATTGTAAGAAAGTGGAACCCAAATGGAGTGCACTATCCGGCAACGTCAGAAAACATTTTCTCCCTCTTGTTGACGGCTTTCTAAATATATAAATCTCCAACGCATGTTGGTGCCAGGGATGCTATTAGAATGGCTGAGAATCATCTGATAATTGTCAGGAAGAAGAAATGTTTCTGGTACAAATAACAGGCCTTCACTGCCAAATCCTCTTCGCCTTGCTCAATTTGTTGGCCGAAAATGCAGCCTTTACTAATGTCGATGAAATGTAAGAAAAATAAGAGAAAAAAACACTCGGCAAGCATCTGTCAGACAGTGAATAAACATCACTATGGCAATGAACTGCTCTTTTACCGAGGTGACTCGGTTTTCTGTAGGTTCACCAAAAACATTTTCAATAAAAAGTTAACTGACAATGAATTTAATTTGATGTTTTATTCAGACACACACACGCATGTCATTCATAGTTAACCCTGTTTGTGATTCACACACCTCCACATTCACACAGTCGGCTACACAGACGACGACATAACATCTCTTTACCTTCAGATGAAGAGGAGAGGAGATTTAAAAAACGTTTTTTATTTTTTTTTAAGTTAAAACCAAGGTGTTTCAGCTTTTGTCCTTTTTCAGGGTTTGACCCTTCAGATGATCCTGTGTTGTAAAAACTATATAGAACTTCCTTTGCTGTTATTGGACATGCCTATTAGTGGTCAGGGAACTCTTAAACGCTACAATGAAAATCAGTACACATTCTCCGGCTGGTGTGTGTGTGTGTGTCTAACTGCCTGTGCTAACTAATTTCTCTCTCACACACACTACCACAAGGTCCTTGCATTTCAAGGGTCTGTCTCCCTTCCTCAGTCTGGGTTGAGTCATACCTCTGTCTCCCTTCCTCAGTCTGGGTTCAGTCATACATCTGTCTCCCTTCCTCAGTCTAGGTAGAGTCATACCTCTCTCTCCTTTCCTCAGTCTGGGTTGAGTCATACCTCTGTCTCCCTTCCTCAGTCTGGGTTCAGTCATACCTCTGTCTCCCTTCCTCAGTCTAGGTAGAGTCATACCTCTCTCTCCTTTCCTCAGTCTGGGTTGAGTCATACCTCTGTCTCCCTTCCTCAGTCTGGGTTGAGTCATACCTCTGTCTCCTTTCCTCAGTCTGGGTAGAGTCATACCTCTGTCTCCCTTCCTCAGTCTGGGTAGAGTCATACCTCTGTCTCCCTTCCTCATTCTGGGTAGAGTCATACCTCTGTCTCCCTTCCTCAGTCTGGGTTGAGTCATACCTCTGTCTCCTTTCCTCAGTCTGGGTAGAGTCATACCTCTGTCTCCTTTCCTCAGTCTGGGTTGAGTCATACCTCTGTCTCCTTTCCTCAGTCTGGGTTGAGTCATACCTCTGTCTCCCTTCCTCAGTCTGGGTTGAGTCATACCTCTGTCTCCCTTCCTCAGTCTGGGTTCAGTCATACCTCTGTCTCCCTTCCTCAGTCTGGGTTCAGTCATACCTCTGTCTCCCTTCCTCAGTCTGGGTTCAGTCATACCTCTGTCTCCCTTCCTCAGTCTGGGTTGAGTCATACCTCTGTCTCCTTTCCTCAGTCTGGGTTGAGTCATACCTCTGTCTCCCTTCCTCAGTCTGGGTTGAGTCATACCTCTGTCTCCTTTCCTCAGTCTGGGTTGAGTCATACCTCTGTCTCCTTTCCTCAGTCTGGGTTGAGTCATACCTCTGTCTCCCTTCCTCAGTCTGGGTAGAGTCATACCTCTGTCTCCTTTCCTCAGTCTGGGTTGAGTCATACCTCTGTCTCCTTTCCTCAGTCTGGGTTCAGTCATACCTCTGTCTCCTTTCCTCAGTCTGGGTAGAGTCATACCTCTGTCTCCCTTCCTCAGTCTGGGTTGAGTCATACCTCTCTCACCTTTCCTCAGTCTGGGTAGAGTCATACCTCTGTCTCCCTTCCTCAGTCTGGGTTGAGTCATGCCTCTCTCTCCCTTCCTCAGTCTGAGTAGAGTCATACCTCTCTCACCTTTCCTCAGTCTGGGTAGAGTCATATCTCTGTCTCCTTTCCTCAGTCTGGGTAGAGTCATACCTCTGTCTCCCTTCCTCAGTCTGGGTTGAGTCATACCTCTGTCTCCTTTCCTCAGTCTGGGTTGAGTCATACCTCTCTCTCCTTTCCTCAGTCTGGGTTGAGTCATGCCTCTCTCCCTTCCTCAGTCTGGGTTGAGTCATACCTCTGTCTCCCTTCCTCAGTCTGGGTAGAGTCATACCTCTGTCTCCTTTCCTCAGTCTGGGTTGAGTCATACCTCTGTCTCCTTTCCTCAGTCTGGGTTCAGTCATACCTCTGTCTCCTTTCCTCAGTCTGGGTAGAGTCATACCTCTGTCTCCTTTCCTCAGTCTGGGTTGAGTCATACCTCTCTCTCCTTTCCTCAGTCTGGGTAGAGTCATACCTCTGTCTCCCTTCCTCAGTCTGGGTTGAGTCATGCCTCTCTCTCCCTTCCTCAGTCTTAGTAGAGTCATACCTCTCTCACCTTTCCTCAGTCTGGGTAGAGTCATATCTCTGTCTCCTTTCCTCAGTCTGGGTAGAGTCATACCTCTGTCTCCCTTCCTCAGTCTGGGTTGAGTCATACCTCTGTCTCCTTTCCTCAGTCTGGGTTGAGTCATACCTCTCTCTCCTTTCCTCAGTCTGGGTTGAGTCATGCCTCTCTCTCCCTTCCTCAGTCTGGGTAGAGTCATACCTCTGTCTCCCTTCCTCAGTCTGGGTAGAGTCATACCTCTCTCTCCTTTCCTCAGTCTGGGTTGAGTCATACCTCTCTCTCCTTTCCTCAGTCTGGGTAGAGTCATACCTCTGTCTCCTTTCCTCAGTCTGGGTAGAGTCATACCTCTCTCACCTTTCCTCAGTCTGGGTAGAGTCATACCTCTCTCTCCCTTCCTCAGTCTGGGTTGAGTCATACCTCTGTCTCCTTTGCTCAGTCTGGGTTGAGTCATACCTCTGTCTCCCTTCCTCAGTCTGGGTTGAGTCATACCTCTGTCTCCTTTGCTCAGTCTGGGTTGAGTAATACCTCTCTCTCCTTTCCTCAGTCTGGGTTGAGTAATACCTCTCTCTCCTTTCCTCAGTCTGGGTTGAGTCATACCTCAGTCTCCTTTCCTCAGTCTGGGTAGAGTCATGAGTTATAGCTCTGCACTGATGAGATATCCAGGACTTGGAAAGATGTATTCTGTGCACTGAATAATTCAAGAAGGGAGGAAAAACACTTTGTTTTGTTTGTCTTGCAGACTGGGGCCCTTAGGGTGAAGTGAGAGTATGGCTACTGATGGACAGGCAGGAAGGAAGGAAGACCAGGGATGGATTCACAACTCCAAATACAGCATGCCAAATGGATCTACAATTTTGCAATTTTTATGTGATATAGTTACCATCCAACATTTTATTGATAATTACATTGATAACTATTGAAATGTACTACTTGGTTTTTGATTGACGTAGAATAGAAACACCTGAAAAGTTACTTTTTTTCTCGTAACCATGCAACACTACCATACCAAACCCCTTTAAAGGACCCTGTTTTTCAAAAGTTATTCGTAAAATCCAAATAACTCACAGATCTTCATTGTAAAAGGTTTAACTTCTTATGGTATAGGGGGCGCTTGCGTCAAGGAAAATGCAGCGCGGCAAATTCAAATAAATGATATAAAAATCAAATTTTCATTATATCACAAATGTAAGATGCTAAATTAAAGCTACACTCGTTGTGAATCCAGCCAACATGTCAGATTTTGAAGAAGGCTTTTCGGCGAAAGCATAAGAAGCCATTATCTGATGATAGCACAACAGTAAACAAAGAGAGTAGCATATTTCAACCCCGCAGGCGCTACACAAAACGCAGAAATAAAATATAAAACATGCCTTACCTTTGACGAGCTTCTTTTATTGGCACTCCAATATGTCCCATAAACATCACAATTGGTCCTTTTGTTCGATTCATTCCATCCATATATATCCAAAATGTCCATTTATTTGGCAAGTGTGATCCAGAAAAAAACAGCTTCCAAATTCCGCAACGTCACTACAAAATATTTCAAAAGTTGCCTGTAAACTTTGCCAAAACATTTCAAACTACTTTTGTAATACAACTTTAGATATTTTTAAACGTAAATAATGGATCAAATTGAAGACAACAAACCAAGCTACTTTTCAAGTTTTGCGCAACTCTCAACAGTGTTACGCAGTTCCTAGATGGCCGTACTTCTTCATTGCACAAAGGAATTACCTCAATAAAATTCCAAAGACTGGTGACATCCAGTGGAAGCGGTAGGAACTGAAAACAGGTTCCTAAGAAATACTGTTTCCAAATAAGAACTCACTGAACAGACAGAGACCTCCAAAACAAATCTGACCGGTAAATTCTGTTATACTCACAGACATGATTCAAACAATTTTAGAAACGTCAGAGTGTTTTCTATCCAAATCTACTAATAATATGCATATCTTATATTCTTGGCATGAGTAGCAGGAAGTTGAAATTGGGCATGCTATTTATCCAAAAGTGAAAATGCTGCCCCCTATACCTTAAGAAGTTAAACACTGTTTCTCATGCAATTTGAACATGCACCTGTGGAACGGTCATTAAGACACTAACAGCTTACAGACGGTAGGCAATTAAGGTCACAGTTATGAAAACTTAGGACACTAAAGAGGCCCTTCTACTGACTCTGAAAAACACAAAAAAAGAAAAAATGCCCAGGGTCCCTGCTCATCTGCGTGAATGTGCCTTAGGCATGCTGCAGGAGGCATGAGGACTGCTGATGTGGCCAGGGCAATAAATTGCAATGTCCGTACTGTGAGATGCCTAAGACAGCACTACAGGGGAGACAGGAAGGACAACTGATCGTCCTTGCAGTGGCAGACGACCTGTAACAACACCTGCACAGGTTCGGTACCCCTACTTTTTGAACATTCTGTTAAAAATAATAGAGGCAGTAACATTTCAGCGCCCTGCTGGGCTCATGCCAGGAATATAGTATATGCAGGTATGATTAGTATGTGTGGATAGAAAACACTCAGACGTTTATAAAAACTGGTTAAATCACTGCTGTGATCCTCTTCTATAACAGAACGTGCGTTTCATCGAAAGTGCAGGAAAATCTGATCACTGAAAATGGAAATAAATATCCATCCAGGTGGCGCCACTTCCAGGAATTGTTCAAGGTCCTTGGGGAGAATTAAATGAGGCAGATCGGGGTTGCAGTGCCTACTTAGCGGCTTCCACACAGATGTCTAGAGTCTAGCCATTTGATTCGGCTTTGATTCTTGGTCAAACCGAATCAGGGAACCGATTCCCTCCGGTCTCTGACCGGATGTTTTGGCTGAGAAATATCCGGACCTTTTTCCAGACAGGACACCTATAGAATTTACATCGCCTCCTGATTAATTTTATCGCTTATTAACGTGTACTAATACCTAAAGTTGCATTACAAAAGTAACCAGTGTTTTGTGAAAGGTTTATCAATGTCGACTTTTTAATTTTAAAAAATGACGTTACGTTATGGGAACAGGCTATTTTTTTTCGTTTATCACACAGTCTTCATAGATGGATATCTTGGCTACTATATATGGACCTTGGGGATTTAATCGAAAAAAGACCCAATAGTGATTATGGGACATCTAGGAGTGCCAACAAAGAAGATGGTCAAGGACAATGAATGTTTTATATTTTATTTGTGCGGTTTGTGTACTGCGACTATGAGCTAATTCTTTTGTCACAAGAAGGTTCACGTCCCCTGAGCCACGCCTGGTCTTTTGAGGGTGTTACATGCTATCAGATAATAGCTTCTCATGGTTCACCCCGCAAGGGCTTCCATGAAAGCACTGCCTGTTTTTAAAAAATCTGACTTGTTGCCTGGATTCTCTCCCACTGCAGCCAGTGTAGCTTTAATTCAAGGCCACCCTGCATGTGATTTTAATGAAAAACGTTTGAGACTTTTTAGCACTAACAGGCTATTAGCCACTTTAAGGAATGAAACACTAGTCACTTTAATGATGTTTATATATCTGGCATTACTCATCTCATATGTATATACTGTAACGTCATTCTTCGTTTGTAGAAAGAGAGTCGGACCGAAATGCAGCGTGGTGGTTACTCATGATCTTTAACTATTACAAAATACAAAACAACAAACGGAACGTGAAATCTAATTACAGCCTATCTGGTGAAACTACACAGAGACAGGAACAATCACCCACGAAATACACAGTGAAACCCTGGCTACCTAAATACGGTTCCCAATCAAAGACAACGAGAAATCACCTGACTCTGATTGAGAACTGCCTCAGGCAGCCAAGCCTATACAACACCCCTACTCAGCCGCAATCCCAATAACTACAAAACCCAAATACGAAACAGAACAAAATAAACCCATGTCACACCCTGGTCTGACCAAATATATAACGAAAACACGAAATACAATGACCAAGGCTTGACATATACTGTATTCTATACTATTCTACTGTATCTTAGTCACTTAATAATGTTTACATATCTTGCATTACTCATCTCATATGTATATACTGTATTCTATACTATTCTCACGGTATCTTAGTCACTTCATGTTTACATCTGGCATTACTCATCTCATGTGTATATACTGTTTTCTACGCTATTCTACAGTATCTCATTCACTTACTAATGCTTACATACAGTTGAAGTCGGAAGTTTACATACACTTGGGTTGGAGTCATTAAAACTTGTTTTTCAACCACTCCACAAATTTATTGTTAACAAACTATTGTTTTGGCAAGTTGGTTAGGACATTTACTTTGTGCATGACACAAGTAATTTTTCAAACAGTTGTTTACAGACAGATTATTTCACTTGTAATTCACTGTATCACAATTCCAGTGGGTCAGAAGTTTATATACATTAAGTTGACTGTGCCTTTAAACAGCTTGGAAAATTCAGAAAATGATGTCATGGCTGTAGAAGCTCTGGTAGGCTAATTGACATTATTTGAGCCAATTGGATGTGCACCTGTGGATGTATTTCAAGGCCTACCTCCAAACTCAGTGCCTCTTTGATCGACATCATGGAAAAATCCAAAGAAATCAGCCAAAACTGTAGACCTCCACAAGTCTGGTTCATCCTTGGGAGCAATTTCCAAATGGCTGAAGGTACCAAGTTCATCTATACAAACAATAGTATGCAAGTATAAATACCATGGGACCACGCAGCCGTCATACCGCTCAGGATGGAGACACGTTCTATCTCCTAGAGACTTTGGTGCGAAAGGTGCAAATCAATCCCAGAACAACAGCAAAGGACCTTGTGAAGATGCTGGAGGAAACAGGTACAAAAGTATCTATATCCACAGTAAATCGAGTCCTATATCGACATAACCTGAAAGCCATAATGCCGCTCAGCAAGGAAGAAGCCACTGCTCCAAAACCGCCATAAAAAGCCAGACTACGGTTTGCAACTGCACATGGGGACAAAGATGATATGTTTTGGAGAAATGTCCTCTGGTCTGATGAAACAAAAATAGAACTGTTTGGCCATAATGACCACCATTATGTTTGGAGGAAAAAGGTTGAGGCTTGCAAGGTGAAGAACACCATCCCAAATGTGAAGCACAGGGGTGGAAGCATCATGTTGTGGGGTGCTTTGCTGCAGGAGGGACTGGTGCACTTGAAAAAAAATAGATGGCATCATTAGGTAGGAAAATTATGTGGATACATTGAAGCAACATCTTTAACTTCCTGACATCAAGGACAACAAAAGTCCAGGTATGAGGAGTGGCCATCACAAAGCCCTAACCTCAGTCCCATAGAACATTTGTGGGCAGAACTGAAAAAGTGATTGTGCAGAGCAAGGAGGCCTACAAACCTGACTCAGTTACACCAGCTCTGTCAGCAGGAATGGGCCAAAATTCACCCAACTTATTGTGGGAACCTTGTGGAAGGCTACCCGAAACGTTTGACCGAGAGAGTTAAACTATTTAAAGGCAATGCTACCAAATACTAATTGAGTGTATGTAAACTTCTGACCCACTGGGAATGCGATGAAAGAAATACAAGCTGAAATGAATCATTCTCTCTACTATTATTCTGATTTTCACATTCTTAAAATGAGGTGGTGATCCTAACTGACCTAAGACAGGGAATTTTTACTAGGATTAAATGTCAGGAATTGTGAAAAACTGAGTTCAAATGTATTTGTGTGTAAACTTCAACTGTGTGTTTCTCTAAACTATTCTACATTTGTACTGTATCTTGCATTACTCATCTCAAATGTAGGTTCTGTTTCTCTATACTATTCTACTGTATCTTAGTCTGTTCCTCTCTGACATCACTCATCTCAAATGTAGGTTCTGTTTCTCTATACTATTCTACTGTATCTTAGTCCGTTCCTCTCTGACATCACTCATCTCAAATGTAGGTTCTGTTTCTCATACTATTCTACTGTATCTTAGTCTGTTCCACTCTGATCACTCACTCATCTCAAATGTAGGTTCTGTTTCTCTATACTATTCTACTGTATCTTAGTCCGTTCCTCTCTGACACACTCATCTCATCTCAAATGTAGGTTCTGTTTCTCCATACTATTCTACTGTATCTTAGTCCGTTCCTCTCTGACATCACTCATCTCATCTCAAATGTAGGTTCTGTTTCTCTATAATATTCTACAGTATCTTAGTCCGTTCCTCTCTGACATCACTCATCTCATCTCAAATGTAGGTTCTGTTTCTCTATAATATTCTACTGTATCTCAGTCCGTTCCTCTCTGACATCACTCATCTCATCTCAAATGTAGGTTCTGTTTCTCTATACTATTCTACTGTATCTTAGTCCGTTCCTCTCTGACATCACTCATCTCATCTCAAATGTAGGTTCTGTTTCTCTATACTATTCTACTGTATCTCACAGTCCGTTCCACTCTGACATCACTCATCTCATCTCAAATGTAGGTTCTGTTTCTCCATACTATTCTACTGTATCTTAGTCCGTTCCTCTCTGACATCACTCATCTCAAATGTAGGTTCTGTTTCTCTATACTATTCTACTGTATCTTAGTCCGTTCCCCTCTGACATCACTCATCTCAAATGTAGGTTCTGTTTCTCTATACTATTCTACTGTATCTTAGTCCGTTCCTCTCTGACATCACTCATCTCATCTCAAATGTAGGTTCTGTTTCTCCATACTATTCTACTGTATCTTAGTCCGTTCCACTCTGACATCACTCATCTCAAATGTAGGTTCTGTTTCTCCATACTATTCTACTGTATCTTAGTCCGTTCCTCTCTGACATCACTCATCTCATCTCAAATGTAGGTTCTGTTTCTCCATACTATTCTACTGTATCTTAGTCCGTTCCACTCTGACATCACTCATCTCAGGTTCTGTTTCTCTATGGTCTATTCTCTGTATCAGTCCGTTCCTCTCTGACACTCATCTCATCTCAAATGTAGGTTCTGTTTCTCTATTCTATTCTACTGTATCTTAGTCCGTTCTCTCTGACATCACTCATCTCATCTCAAATGTAGGTTCTGTTTCTCTATACTATTCTACTGTATCTTAGTCCGTTCCTCTCTGACATCACTCATCTCAAATGTAGGTTCTGTTTCTCTATACTATTCTACTGTATCTTAGTCTGTTCCTCTCTGACATCACTCATCTCATCTCAAATGTAGGTTCTGTTTCTCTATACTATTCTACTGTATCTCAGTCCATTCCACTCTGACATCACTCATCTCAAATGTAGGTTCTGTTTCTCTATACTATTCTACTGTATCTTAGTCCGTTCCTCTCTGACATCACTCATCTCAAATGTAGGTTCTGTTTCTCTATACTATTCTACTGTATCTTAGTCTGTTCCTCTCTGACATCACTCATCTCATCTCAAATGTAGGTTCTGTTTCTCTATACTATTCTACTGTATCTTAGTCCGTTCCTCTCTGACATCACTCATCTCATCTCAAATGTAGGTTCTGTTTCTCTATACTATTCTACTGTATCTTAGTCCGTTCCTCTCTGACATCACTCATCTCATCTCAAATGTAGGTTCTGTTTCTCTATACTATTCTACTGTATCTTAGTCCGTTTCCACTCTGACATCCACAAATGTGAGAGGTTCTGTTTCTCTATACTACATCTTAGTCCACTCATCTCAAATGTAGGTTCTGTTTCTCTATACTATTCTACTGTATCTTAGTCCGTTCCTCTCTGACATCACTCATCTCATCTCAAATGTAGGTTCTGTTTCTCCATACTATTCTACTGTATCTTAGTCCGTTCCTCTCTGACATCACTCATCTCAAATGTAGGTTCTGTTTCTCTATACTATTCTACTGTATCTTAGTCCGTTCCTCTCTGACATCATCTCATCTCAAATGTAGGTTCTGTTTCTCTATACTATTCTACTGTATCTCAGTCCGTTCCTCTCTGACATCACTCATCTCAAATGTAGGTTCTGTTTCTCTATACTATTCTACTGTATCTTAGTCCGTTCCTCTCTGATCACTCATCTCATCTCAAATGTAGGTTCTGTTTCTCTATACTATTCTACTGTATCTTAGTCCGTTCCTCTCTGACATCACTCATCTCATCTCAAATGTAGGTTCTGTTTCTCTATACTATTCTACTGTATCTTAGTCCGTTCCTCTCTGACATCACTCATCTCATCTCAAATGTAGGTTCTGTTTCTCTATACTATTCTACTGTATCTTAGTCCGTTCCTCTCTGACATCACTCATCTCATCTCAAATGTAGGTTCTGTTTCTCTATACTATTCTACTGTATCTTAGTCCGTTCCACTCTGACATCACTCATCTCATCTCAAATGTAGGTTCTGTTTCTCTATACTATTCTACTGTATCTTAGTCCGTTCCTCTCTGACATCACTCATCTCATCTCAAATGTAGGTTCTGTTTCTCTATACTATTCTACTGTATCTTAGTCCGTTCCTCTCTGACATCACTCATCTCAAATGTAGGTTCTGTTTCTCTATACTATTCTACTGTATCTTAGTCCATTCCTCTCTGACATCACTCGTCCATATGTATATAGTCTAAAGTCATTCCTAGATTTGTGTGTATTGGGCTTATGTTGTGTAATTTGTTTGATATCACTTGTTAGATATTACTGCTGATGAATGACAGCTAAATTACTACATATGACAGATATATGATATTAAAGGATGAATGACAGCTAAATTACTAGATATGACAGATATATGATATTAAAGGATGAATGACAGCTAAATAACTAGATATGACAGATCTATTATATTAAAGGATGAATGACAGCTAAATTACTAGATATGACAGATATATTATATTAAAGGATGAATGACAGATAGAAAACAAGAGAGTCAGGAAGGAGAGAAAAAGAAATGGTGATGATATTGATCAGGGTCATACATGTTTCACCATATCATCATCATCATCATCACTGTATGAGACATCGTCCCTTCCTTCTCTCTCTCTCTGTCTCTCTGTCTCTCTCTCTCTCTCTCTGTCTCTCATCATCATCTCTCTCTCTCTCTCTCTCTCTGTCTCTCTCTGTCTCTCTCTCTCTCTCTCTCTCTCTGTCTCTCTCTGTCTCTCTCTCTCTCTCTCTCTCTCTCTCTCTCTCTCTCTCTCTCTCTCTCTCTCTCTCTCTCTCTCTCTCTATCTTTTATCTCTCTCTGTGTTTCTCTGTTTCTCTCTCTCTCTCTCTCTCTATCTTTTATCTCTCTCTGTGTTTCTCTGTTTGTCTCTCTCTCTCTCTCTCTCTATCTATCTTTTATCTCTCTCTGTGTTTCTCTGTGTTTCTTTTATCTGTTTGTGTTTCTCTCTCTCTATCTTTTATCTCTCTCTGTGTTTCTCTGTTTGTCTCTCTGTCTCTCTCTCTATCTTTTATCTCTCTCTGTGTTTCTCTGTTTTGTCTCTCTCTCTCTATCTATTTTTATCTCTCTCTTTCTATCTGTTTCTCTCTCTATCTTTATCTCTCTCTGTGTTTCTCTGTTTGTCTCTCTCTCTCTCTCTATCTTTTATCTCTCTCTGTGTTTCTCTGTTTGTCTCTCTCTCTCTATCTATCTTTTATGTCTCTCTGTGTGTTTCTCTGTTTGTCTCTCTCTTTAGCTTTATCCCTTTCTCTCTTCAATCATCTCCCTCTCTCTGTTTTCCACCATTTGTTTAATTTCTCTCCCACCTTCCATTCTCCTCTGTCCCTATCTCACTGTCTCTCTCTCTCTGACAGATCGATGCTGTATCCTCTCGGGGTACACCTCTCATATGAGACTGTATTCTCCAGGAAATTGAGCTCAGCTGGTCTCCCTTGGGCCTCTACTTCCCTCGACCACCTTCACCTCCCCCTTCTCTCCCCCTCATAACGACCTCTACTTCTTTCCGTCCCCATCCCACCTCCCCCTTCTCCACCACTGACGCTTAGGCCCACCCTACCCAACAATCCCCACTACCTGTAATTGGTTTTGATTTCACCTTCGCAATGTCATCTTCTTCACCTGTCAGAGCCTGCTGTGCACATTTTCTCTCTCTCTCTCACACACACACACACACACACACACACACACGCACGCACACACACACACACACACACACACACACACACACACACACACACACACACACACACACACACACACACACACACACACACACACACACACACACACACACACACACACACACACACACACACACACACACACACACAAACTCCCTCTCCCTGATCTCTCTAAAAATCCAAAATGTGGCTTAAAGATGAAGGAGAAGCAGAGAAATGGATTGTCAGGGACCCAGCAATTTACACAGGCAGCATTTGTGTGTAACCCTGAAATCTCATGGCTTTAAATTGGTAAATATATAGAGATGGAGGCTGGTATTACTCCTGTATATATACTGTCCTACTGGGAATGATTAGAGATATAGTCTACTGTATATATACTGTCCTAATGGGAATGATTAGAGATATAGTCTACTGTATATATACTGTCCTAATGGGAATGATTAGTCTACAGTCAGATATAGTCTACTGTATAGAGAACAGTGCCTTGCGAAAGTTTTCGGCCCCCTTGAACTTTGCGACCTTTTTTGCCACATTTCAGGCTTCAAACATAAAGATATAAAGCTGTATTTTTGTGAAGAATCAACAACAAGTTTGGGACACAAACACTGCAACACAAAGTGAATGACATTTATTGGATATTACAAACTTTTTTTAACAATTCAAAAACTGAAAAATTTGACGTGCAAAATGATTCAGCCCCTTTACTTTCAGTGCAGCAAACTCTCCTCCAGCAAGTTGACCTAAATGACTAAGTGAGTGATCTCTGAATGATCCAATGTTGACCATAAATGACAATGATGATAAATACATTCCACCTGTGCTTTAATCATGGAGTCTTCACCCCCCTCTAAATGCACCTGCACTGTAAAAGGTTGGTCGCCCCCCTCTACAGCCTCCACACTTCACCATGTTTTATATGTCATGGGGGGGGTTACAGCCTCCACTCTTGTGGACACCTGCTGTGCCCCCCCATCTCAGCCTCCACTCTTCTGGGGGCAGGCTTTAAGGCTTTAATGGAGTTGGTCACCCCCCCCCTCTACAGCCTCCACTCTTCTGGGGAAGGCTTTAATATGGAGTTGGTCGACCCCCCTCTACAGCCTCCACTCTTCTGGGGAAGGCTTTAATATGGAGTTGGTCCCACTCTACAGCCTCCACTCTTCTGGGAAGGCCCCCTCTCACAGCCTCCACTCTTCTGGGGAAGGCTTTAATATGGAGTTGGTCGCCCCCCCCCTCTACAGCCTCCACTCTTCTGGGAAGGCTTTCCACTGGATGTTGGAACATTGCTGTTGGGGACTAGTTTCCATTCAGCCTAAGTCAATGACAAGCCACTCCTTATCTTTCATCACAGGGCTCTGACAAGACAATATTACTGTTGAATGTGCTCTAAATAACCTGCCATCGTCAAAGAGCCCACAGGATCGTGTGTGTGTGTGTGTGTGTGTGTGTGTGTGTGTGTGTGTGTGTGTGTGTGTGTGTGTGTGTGTGTGTGTGTGTGTGTGTGTGTGTGTGTGTGTGTGTGTGTGTGTGTGTGTGTGTACTGTAGTACAGACAGTGGTCATTATTTCATCTCTTCTGAGATGGAACAGCTGTAGCCAGCCTCAGCCACAGACAGGTCTTTAATAATTTAATCCCAAACCTGGGGACGCCTTTCTTATCAATATTTGATCCCGTGTTCCTGGAATCCCCTCTTTAATTAACGACCACTCATCATTCAAAACAGGACCACGTTACATTTGACAGGAAAAAACAGATATTTGAGATAATTAATAATTCATCAAATTCTATCCAGGGTCACATTTGCTTTTCAACAGCTGTGTTTCCCTGCTATAAACCTTTTGACCAGTGTC
>NW_026288695.1:0-4699 GCF_023373465.1 Oncorhynchus keta
ACCACATGGTGAGGACGAGTGTTAGCCTGCTGCTATGCTAAACCACATGGTGAGGACGAGTGTTAGCCTGCTGCTATGCTAAATCACATGGTGAGGACGAGTGTTAGCCTGCTGCTATGCTAAACCACAATGGTGAGGACGAGTGTTAGCCTGCTGCTATGCTAAATCACATGGTGAGGATCGCAGTGTTAGCCTGCTGCTATGCTAAACCACATGGTGAGGATGAGTGTTAGCCTGCTGCTATGCTAAACCACATGGTGAGGACGAGTGTTAGCCTGCTGCTATGCTAAATCACATGGTGAGGACGAGTGTTAGCCTGCTGCTATGCTAAATCACATGGTGAGGACGAGTGTTAGCCTGCTGCTATGCTAAATCACATGGTGAGGACGAGTGTTAGCCTGCTGCTATGCTAAACCACATGGTGAGGACGAGTGTTAGCCTGCTGCTATGCTAAACCACATGGTGAGGACGAGTGTTAGCCTGCTGCTATGCTAAACCACATGGTGAGGACGAGTGTTAGCCTGCTGCTATGCTAAATCACATGGTGAGGACGAGTGTTAGCCTGCTGCTATGCTAAACCACATGGTGAGGACGAGTGTTAGCCTGCTGCTATGCTAAATCACATGGTGAGGACGAGTGTTAGCCTGCTGCTATGCTAAATCACATGGTGAGGACGAGTGTTAGCCTGCTGCTATGCTAAATCACATGGTGAGGGACGAGTGTTAGCCTGCTGCTATGCTAAACCACATGGTGAGGACGAGTGTTAGCCTGCTGCTATGCTAAATCACATGGTGAGGACGAGTGTTAGCCTGCTGCTATGCTAAATCACATGGTGAGGACGAGTGTTAGCCTGCTGCTATGCTAAATCACATGGTGAGGACGAGTGTTAGCCTGCTGCTATGCTAAACCACATGGTGAGGACGAGTGTTAGCCTGCTGCTATGCTAAATCACATGGTGAGGGACGAGTGTTAGCCTGCTGCTATGCTAAACCACATGGTGAGGACGAGTGTTAGCCTGCTGCTATGCTAAACCACATGGTGAGGACGAGTGTTAGCCTGCTGCTATGCTAAATCACATGGTGAGGACGAGTGTTAGCCTGCTGCTATGCTAAATCACATGGTGAGGACGAGTGTTAGCCTACTGCTATGCTAAATCACATGGTGAGGACGAGTGTTAGCCTGCTGCTATGCTAAACCACATGGTGAGGACGAGTGTTAGCCTGCTGCTATGCTAAATCACATGGTGAGGACGAGTGTTAGCCTGCTGCTATGCTAAATCACATGGTGAGGACGAGTGTTAGCCTGCTGCTATGCTAAACCACATGGTGAGGATGAGTGTTAGCCTGCTGCTATGCTAAATCACATGGTGAGGACGAGTGTTAGCCTGCTGCTATGCTAAATCACATGGTGAGGACGAGTGTTAGCCTGCTGCTATGCTAAACCACATGGTGAGGACGAGTGTTAGCCTGCTGCTATGCTAAATCACATGGTGAGGACGAGTGTTAGCCTGCTGCTATGCTAAATCACATGGTGAGGACGAGTGTTAGCCTGCTGCTATGCTAAATCACATGGTGAGGACGAGTGTTAGCCTACTGCTATGCTAAATCACATGGTGAGGACGAGTGTTAGCCTGCTGCTATGCTAAATCACATGGTGAGGACGAGTGTTAGCCTGCTGCTATGCTAAATCACATGGTGAGGACGAGTGTTAGCCTACTGCTATGCTAAACCACATGGTGAGGACGAGTGTTAGCCTGCTGCTATGCTAAATCACATGGTGAGGACGAGTGTTAGCCTGCTGCTATGCTAAATCACATGGTGAGGACGAGTGTTAGCCTGCTGCTATGCTAAACCACATGGTGAGGACGAGTGTTAGCCTGCTGCTATGCTAAATCACATGGTGAGGACGAGAGTTAGCCTACTGCTATGCTAAATCACATGGTGAGGACGAGTGTTAGCCTGCTGCTATGCTAAACCACATGGTGAGGACGAGTGTTAGCCTGCTGCTATGCTAAACCACATGGTGAGGACGAGTGTTAGCCTACTGCTATGCTAAATCACATGGTGAGGACGAGTGTTAGCCTGCTGCTATGCTAAATCACATGGTGAGGACGCAGTGTTAGCCTACTGCTATGCTAAATCACATGGTGAGGACGAGTGTTAGCCTGCTGCTATGCTAAATCACATGGTGAGGACGAGTGTTAGCCTACTGCTATGCTAAATCACATGGTGAGGACGAGTGTTAGCCTGCTGCTATGCTAAATCACATGGTGAGGACGAGTGTTAGCCTGCTGCTATGCTAAATCACATGGTGAGGACGAGTGTTAGCCTGCTGCTATGCTAAATCACATGGTGAGGACGAGTGTTAGCCTGCTGCTATGCTAACCCACATGGTGAGGATGAGTGTTAGCCTGCTGCTATGCTAAATCACATGGTGAGGACGAGTGTTAGCCTACTGCTATGCTAAATCACATGGTGAGGACGAGTGTTAGCCTGCTGCTATGCTAAATCACATGGTGAGGACGAGTGTTAGCCTGCTGCTATGCTAAATCACATGGTGAGGACGAGTGTTAGCCTGCTGCTATGCTAAATCACATGGTGAGGACGCAGTGTTAGCCTGCTGCTATGCTAAATCACATGGTGAGGACGAGTGTCAGCCTGCTGCTATGCTAAATCACATGGTGAGGACGCGTGTTAGCCTACTGCTATGCTAAACCACATGGTGAGGACGAGTGTTAGCCTGCTGCTATGCTAAATCACATGGTGAGGACGAGTGTTAGCCTGCCGCTATGCTAAACCACATGGTGAGGACGAGTGTTAGCCTGCTGCTATGCTAAATCTATAAAACGCCAGTCACCCTCTAGTTAGTAGTTACTATAACACCAGTCACCTCTAGTTAGTAGTTACTATAACACCAGTCACCTCTAGTTAGTAGTTACTATAACACCAGTCACCTCTAGTTAGTAGTTACTATAACACACAGTCACCTCTAGTTAGTAGTTATCGAACCCACTACCCTGGCGTTACAAGCGCCATGCTCTACCAACTGTAGCCACAGAAGTCACCACACACTATAACACCAGTCACCTCTAGTTAGTAGTTACTATAACACCAGTCACCCTAGTTAGTAGTTACCATAACACCAGTCACCCTCCCCTGGTTAGTAGTTACTATAACACCAGTCACCCCCTCTAGTTAGTAGTTACTATAACACCATCACCCTTCTAGTTAGTAGTTACTATAACACCAGTCACCTCTAGTTAGTAGTTATATAACACCAGTCACCTCTGGTTAGTAGTTACTATAACACCAGTCACCACTAGTTAGTAGTTACTATAACACCAGTCACCTCTAGTTAGTAGTTACCATAACACCAGTCACCCTCTAGTTAGTAGTTACTATAACACCAGTCACCTCTAGTTAGTAGTTACTATAACACCAGTCACTAGTTGGTAGTTACTATAGCACCAGTCACCCTCTAGTTAGTAGTTACCATAACACCAGTCACCTCCTAGTTAGTAGTTACCATAACACCAGTCACCTCTAGTTAGTAGTTACCATAACCGCCAGTCACCTCTAGTTAGTAGTTGCTATAACGCCAGTCACCTCTAGTTAGTAGTTACCCTTAACTTACCAGCCACCTCTAGTTAGTAGTTACTATAACACCAGTCACCTCTAGTTAGTAGTTACTATAACACCAGTCACCTCAGGTTAGTAGTTACTATAACACCAGTCACCTCTAGTTAGTAGTTACCATAACACCAGTCACCCTCTAGTTAGTAGTTACTATAACACCAGTCACCCTCTAGTTAGTAGTTACTATAACACCAGTCACCTCTAGTTAGTAGTTACTATAACACCAGTCACCTCTAGTTAGTAGTTACTATAACACCAGTCACCTCTAGTTAGTAGTTACTATAACACCAGTCACCTCTAGTTAGTAGTTACTATAACACCAGTCACCTCTAGTTAGTAGTTACTATAACACCAGTCACCTCTAGTTAGTAGTTACTATAACACCAGTCACCTCTAGTTAGTAGTTACTATAACACCAGTCACCTCTAGTTAGTAGTTACTATAACACCAGTCACCTCTAGTTAGTAGTTACTATAACACCAGTCACCTCTAGTTAGTAGTTACTATAACACCAGTCACCTCTAGTTAGTAGTTACCATAACGCCAGTCACCTCTAGTTAGTAGTTACCATAACACCAGCCACCTCTAGTTAGTAGTTACTATAACGCCAGTCACCTCTAGTTAGTAGTTACTATAACACCAGTCACCTCTAGTTAGTAGTTACTAGGCTCCAGAGGGAGACCCAGAGATAACTCCACTCAGGCTCTAGAGGGAGACCCAGAGATAACTCCACTCAGGCTCTAGAGGGAGACCCAGAGATAACTCCACTCAGGCTCTAGAGGGAGACCCAGAGATAACTCCACTCAGGCTCTAGAGGGAGACCCAGAGATAACTCCACTCAGGCTCTAGAGGGAGACCCAGAGATAACTCCACTCAGGCTCTAGAGGGAGACCCAGAGATAACTCCACTCAGGCTCTAGAGGGAGACCCAGAGATAACTCCACTCAGGCTCTAGAGGGAGACCCAGAGATAACTCCACCTCAGGCTCTAGAGGGAGACCCAGAGATAACTCCACTCAGGCTCTAGAGGGAGACCTAGAGATAACTCCACTCAGGCTCTAGAGGG
>NW_026288696.1:0-3209 GCF_023373465.1 Oncorhynchus keta
CTTTGGTCTATGGACTAGCTTTGTCTACGGACTAGCTTTGTCTACGGACTAGCTTTGTCTACGGACTAGCTTTGTCTATGGACTAACTTTGTCTATGGACTAACTTTGTCCATGGACGCAGCTTTGTCTATGGACTAGCTTTGTCTACGGACTAGCTTTGTCTATGGACTAGCTTTGTCTATGGACTAGCTTTGTCTATGGACTAGCTTTGTCTATGGACTAGCTTTGTCTACGGACTAGCTTTTCTACGGGCTAGCTTTGTCTACGGACTAACTTTGTCTATGGACTAGCTTTGTCTATGGACTAGCGTTGTCTACGGACTAACTTTGTCTATGGACTAACTTTGTCTATGGACTAGCTTTGTCTATGGACTAACTTTGTCTGTGGACTAACTTTGTCTATGGACTAACTTTGTCTATGGACTAACTTTGTCTATGGACTAGCTTTGTCTGTGGACTAACTTTGTCTATGGACTAACTTTGTCTATGGAGTAGCTTTGTCAATGGACTAGCTTTGTCTATGGACTAACTATGTCTATGGACTAGCTTTGTCTATGGACTAGCTTTGTCTATGGACTAGCTTTGTCTATGGACTAACTTTGTCTATGGACTAGCTTTGTCTATGGACTAGCTTTGTCTACGGACTAGCTTTGTCTATGGACTAGCTTTGTCTACGGACTAGCTTTGTCTATGGACTAGCTTTGTCTATGGACTAGCTTTGTCTATGGACTAGCTTTGTCTATGGACTAGCTTTGTCTATGGACTAGCTTTGTCTATGGACTAGCTTTGTCTATGGACTAGCTTTGTCTACGGACTAGCTTTGTCTATGGACTAGCTTTGTCTACGGACTAACTTTGTCTATGGACTAGCTTTGTCTATGGACTAGCTTTGTCTACGGACTAACTTTGTCTATGGACTAGCTTTGTCTATGGACTAACTGTGTCTATGGACTAGCTTTGTCTATGGACTAGCTTTGTCTATGGACTAACTTTGTCTATGGACTAACTTTGTCTGTGGACTAACTTTGTCTATGGACTAACTTTGTCTATGGACTAGCTTTGTCTATGGACTAACTTTGTCTATGGACTAGCTTTGTCTGTGGACTAACTTTGTCTATGGACTAACTTTGTCTATGGACTAGCTTTGTCTATGGACTAGCTTTGTCTATGGACTAGCTTTGTCTATGGACTAACTTTGTCTATGGACTAGCTTTGTCTATGGACTAGCTTTGTCTATGGACTAGCTTTGTCTATGGACTAGCTTTGTCTATGGACTCGCTTTGTCATGGACTAACTTTGTCTATGGACTAGCTTTGTCTATGGACTAGCTTTGTCTATGGACTAGCTTTGTCTATGGACTAGCTTTGTCTATGGACTAGCTTTGTCTATGGACTAGCTTTGTCTATGGACTAGCTTTGTCTATGGACTAGCTTTGTCTATGGACTAGCTTTGTCTATGGACTAGCTTTGTCTATGGACTAGCTTTGTCTATGGACTAGCTGTGTCTATGGACTAGCTTTGTCTATGGACTAGCTTTGTCTATGGACTAACTTTGTCTATGGACTAGCTTTGTCTATGGACTAGCTATGTCTATGGACTAGCTTTGTCTATGGACTAACTTTGTCTATGGACTAGCTTTGTCTATGGACTAGCTTTGTCTATGGACTAACTTTGTCTATGGACTAACTTTGTCTATGGACTAACTTTGTCTATGGACTAACTTTGTCTATGGACTAGCTTTGTCTATGGACTAACTTTGTCTATGGACTAGCTTTGTCTATGGACTAACTTTGTCTATGGACTAACTTTGTCTATGGACTCGTTTGTCTACGGACTAGCTTTGTCTACGGACTAGCTTTGTCTATGGACTAGCTTTGTCTTTGGACTAGCTTTGTCTATGGACTAGCTTTGTTCATGGACTAGCTTTGTCTATGGACTAGCTTTGTCTACGGACTAGCTTTGTCTACGGACTAGCTTTGTCTACGGACTAGCTTTGTCTATGGACTAGCTTTGTCTATGGACTAACTTTGTCCACGGACTAGCTTTGTCTACGGACTAGCTTTGTCTACTGGACTAGCTTTGTCTATGGACTAGCTTTGTCTACGGACTAGCTTTGTCTATGGACTCGTTTGTCTATGGACTAGCTTTGTCTATGGACTAGCTTTGTCTACGGACTAGCTTTGTCTATGGACTACGTTTGTCTATGGACTAGCTTTGTCTACGGACTAGCTTTGTCTATGGACTAGCTTTGTCTATGGACTAACTGTGTCTATGGACTAGCTTTGTCTATGGACTAACTTTGTCTATGGACTAACTTTGTCTATGGACTAACTTTGTCTGTGGACTAACTTTGTCTATGGACTAACTTTGTCTATGGACTAGCTTTGTCTATGGACTAACTTTGTCTATGGACTAGCTTTGTCTGTGGACTAACTTTGTCTATGGACTAACTTTGTCTATGGACTAGCTTTGTCTATGGACTAGCTTTGTCTATGGACTAGCTTTGTCTATGGACTAGCTTTGTCTATGGACTAGCTTTGTCTATGGACTAGCTTTGTCTACGGACTCGCTTTGTCTACGGACTAGCTTTGTCTACGGACTAGCTTTGTCTATGGACTAGCTTTTGTCTATGGACTAGCTTTGTCTACGGACTAGCTTTGTCTATGGACTAGCTTTGTCTATGGACTAGCTTTGTCTATGGACTAGCTGTGTCTATGGACTAGCTTTGTCTACGGACTAGCTTTGTCCTATGGACTAGCTTTGTCTATGGACTAGCTTTGTCTATGGACTAGCTTTGTCTATGGACTAGCTTTGTCTATGGACTAGCTTTGTCTATGGACTAACTTTGTCTATGGACTAGCTTTGTCTATGGACTAGCTTTGTCTACGGACTAGCTTTGTCTATGGACTAGCTTTGTCTATGGACTAGCTTTGTCTATGGACTAGCTTTGTCTATGGACTAACTTTGTCTATGGACTAGCTTTGTCTATGGACTAACTTTTGTCTGTGGACTAACTTTGTCTATGGACTAGCTTTGTCTATGGACTAACTTTGTCTATGGACTAGCTTTGTCTGTGGACTAACTTTGTCTATGGACTAACTTTGTCTATGGACTAGCTTTGTCTATGGACTAGCTTTGTCTATGGACTAACTTTGCCCATGTGGACTAGCTTTGTCTATGGACTAGCTTTGTTCATGGACGGACTTTGTCTA
>NW_026288697.1:0-20000 GCF_023373465.1 Oncorhynchus keta
GTCCTCATTTTCCCCAGTAGAGAGCTCTGTCTCATTTTCCAGGACATCGTCCTCATTTTCCCCAGTAGAGAGCTCTGTCTCTGTCAGGACAACGTCCATTTTCCCCCAGTAGGGAAGCTCTTCTCCAGGACAACGTCCTCATTTTTAGAGCTCTGTCTCTGTCCAGGACATCGTCCTCATTTTCCCCAATAGAGAGCTCTGTCTCTGTCCAGGACATCGTCCTCATTTTCCCCCAGCAGAGAGCTCTGTCTCTGTCAGGACATCGTCCTCATTTTCCCCAGCAGAGAGCTCTGTCTCTGTCCAGGACAACGTCCTCATTTTTTCCCCCAGTAGGAGAGCTCTGTCTCTGTCCAGGACATCGTCCTCATTTTCCCCCAGTAGAGAGCTCTGTCTCTGTCTAGGACAACGTCCTCATTTTCCCCAGTAGAGAGCTCTGTCTCTGTCAGGACATCGTCCTCATTTTCCCCCAGCAGAGAGCTCTGTCTCTGTCCAGGACATACGTCCTCATTTTTCCCCAGTAGAGAGCTCTGTCTCTGTCCAGGACATCGTCCTCATTTTCCCCAGTAGAGAGCTCTGTCTCTGTCAGGACAACGTCCTCATTTTCCCCAGTAGAGAGCTCTGTCTCTGTCCAGGACATCGTCCTCATTTTCCCCAGTAGAGAGCTCTGTCTCTGTCCAGGACAACGTCCTCATTTTCCCCAGTAGAGCTCTGTCCAGGACATCGTCCTCATTTTCCCCCAGTAGAGAGCTCTGTCTCTGTCCAGGACATCGTCCTCATTTTCCCCAGTAGAGGCTCTGTCAGGACATCGTCCTCATTTTCCCCAGCAGAGAGCTCTGTCTCTGTCCCAGGACATGGTCCTCATTTCCCCCAGTAGGCTCTGTCTCTGTATCCAGGACAACGTCCTCATTTTCCCCCAGTAGAGCTCTGTCTCTGTCCAGGACATCGTCCTCATTTTCCCCAGTAGGACATCGCTCATTTTCCCCAGTGAGGCTCTGTCTACCCAATACGGACATCGTCCTCATTTTCCCAGTAGAGAGCTCTCTGTCTCTTTCAGGACATCGTCCTCATTTTCCCCAGTAGAGAGCTCTGTCTCTGTCCCAGGACAACGTCCTCATTTTCCCCCAGTAGAGAGCTCTGTCTCTGTCCAGGACATCGTCCTCATTTTCCCCCAGCAGAGAGCTCTGTCTCTGTCCAGGACATCGTCCTCATTTTCCCCAGTAGAGAGCTCTGTCTCTGTCCAGGACATCGTCCTCATTTTCCCCAGTAGAGAGCTCTGTCTCCCAGGACATCGTCCTCATTTTCCCCCAGTAGAGAGCTCTGTCTCTGTCCAGGACATCGTCCTCATTTTCCCCCAGTAGAGAGCTCTGTCTCTGTCCAGGACATCGTCCTCATTTTCCCCAGTAGAGAGCTCTGTCTCTGTCCAGGACATCATCCTCATTTTCCCCAGTAGAGAGCTCTGTCTCTGTCCAGGACATCGTCCTCATTTTCCCCAGTAGAGAGCTCTGTCTCTGTCCAGGACAACGTCCTCATTTTCCCCAGTAGAGAGCTCTGTCTCTGTCCAGGACATCGTCCTCATTTTCCCCCAGTAGAGAGCTCTGTCTCTGTCCAGGACATCATCCTCATTTTTAGAGAGCTCTGTCTCTGTCCAGGACATCGTCCTCATTTTCCCCAGTAGAGAGCTCTGTCTCTGTCCAGGACATCGTCCTCATTTTCCCCAGTAGAGCTCTGTCTCTGTCCAGGACATCGTCCTCATTTTCTTCCCCAGTAGAGAGCTCTGTCTCTGTCCAGGACATCGTCCTCATTTTCCCCCAGTAGAGAGCTCTGTCTCTGTCCAGGACATCGTCCTCATTTTCCCCAGTAGAGCTCTGTCTCCGACCAGGACATCTGCCACATATTTCAGCCTGGTTCATTATCATATCTACTTCTAATTCTGACACTTTCACAGAATAATATATTGAGATATCTGGGTTAATGAATGTTTCCGACAGGGAATGGGATATATTTTCATGATGAGGTGTGTTTCGCCCGATAAAGCAGCATTATAAATCACACTTCTCGAAGAAGACATTAACTATAGCTGTGAAAAATGAATCTTTCTCCTTCTCGTAGTCCCTCCGACATGGCTGTACTTACTGCAGGAGCAATGGCATACCCCTGTCATTCAGGGCAGGTGGGGGCAGAGCCTGGTTCCCATGTTATATTGACATTAATGAGTAGCACGTATCAGTTTGCAAACAATGTAATGAGTTAATTTAAGCCGCGTAACAAACATTCTATTTTTTTTTTTTTTCTTGATTTGAAGGCAGCTCCAAAATGCAGGTGTTTCAACCTCGATCAGTGCTTTCTGTGGGGTGGGGCAGCCTGTGGGAAATACAGAGAGTAGGGGTTGGTCACGTTCTCTAGTTACGCTGTGATTGGCTCAGTGTTCTGTCACTCATGGGGGGGGGACACTACGTCACTGCAGCATCTACAGGGAGATCTAAGACAGTCCAAGCCCCCATTGGGTGTTGGTACGTTTCAAAAGTACTGAACAAATGAACAAATAGTTATATTGAATAATGTTACGTCCATCCTAGCTCGCTCATTAATGTCTTAATGTCTTAAAATGACGGATTGCCACTTATCCACTCATCATTCACTTATGCCATAGTTTGTACATCTCAGTTGTCAGCAGAAACCACATTTGTTTTAACTGAGTCAGCTATGTTTTTAAAAGGCAGTAAATTTGGCAGAAGGAACTGTTTGGCTATCAGACAAGACTCTGCTGATAGCCAGGTGTAGTGGTGGTAAGGATTCACTCTATGGTGCTGAACAGGAAGCTCTGCTGATAGCCAGGTGTAGCAGTGGTAAGGATTCACTCTATGGTGCTGAACAGGAAGCTCTGCTGATAGCCAGGTGTAGTGGTGGTAAGGATTCACTCTATGGTGCTGAACAGGAAGCTCTGCTGATAGCCAGGTGTAGCAGTGGTAAGGGATTCACTCCATGGTGCCATTTAGCAGGAAGCTCTGCTGATAGCCAGGTGTAGCAGTGGTAAGGATTCACTCTATGGTGCTGAACAGGAAGCTCTGCTGATAGCCAGGTGTGGCAGTGGTAAGGATTCACTCTATGGTGCTGAACAGGGCTCTGCTGATAGCCAGGTGTAGTGGTGGTAAGGATTCACTCTGGTGCTGAACAGAAGCTCTGCTGATAGCCAGGTGTAGTGGTGGTAAGGGGATTCACTCCCATGGTGCTGAACAGGAAGCTCTGCTGATAGCCAGGTGTAGCAGTGGTAAGGATTCACTCTATGGTGCTGAACAGGAAGCTCTGCTGATAGCCAGGTGTAGCAGTGGTAAGGATTCACTCTATGGTGCTGAACAGGAAGCTCTGCTGATAGCCAGGTGTAGTGGTGGTAAGGATTCACTCTGGTGCTGAACAGGAAGCTCTGCTGATAGCCAGGTGTAGCAGTGGTAAGGATTCACTCTATGGTGCTGAACAGGAAGCTCTGCTGATAGCCAGGTGTAGCAGTGGTAAGGATTCACTCTATGGTGCTGAACAGGAAGCTCTGCTGATAGCCAGGTGTAGTGGTGGTAAGGATTCACT
This sequence comes from Oncorhynchus keta, assembly GCF_023373465.1. NCBI lineage: Eukaryota > Metazoa > Chordata > Actinopteri > Salmoniformes > Salmonidae > Oncorhynchus > Oncorhynchus keta. The sequence continues at coordinate 3,580 of NW_026288697.1, forward strand.
CCATGGTGCTGAACAGGAAGCTCTGCTGATAGCCAGGTGTAGCAGTGGTAAGGATTCACTCTATGGTGCTGAACAGGAAGCTCTGCTGATAGCCAGGTGTAGTGGTGGTAAGGATTCACTCTATGGTGCTGAACAGGAAGCTCTGCTGATAGCCAGGTGTAGCGGTGGTAAGGATTCACTCTGGTCTCTGGTGCTGAACAGGAAGCTCTGCTGATAACCAGGTGTAGCAGTGGTAAGGATTCACTCTATGGTGCTGAACAGGAAGCTCTGCTGATAGCCAGGTGTAGCAGTGGTAAGGATTCACTCTATGGTGCTGAACAGGAAGCTCTGCTGATAGCCAGGTGTAGTGGTGGTAAGGATTCACTCTGGTGCTGAACAGGAAGCTCTGCTGATAGCCAGGTGTAGCAGTGGTAAGGATTCACTCCATGGTGCTGAACAGGAAGCTCTGCTGATAGCCAGGTGTAGCAGTGGTAAGGATTCACTCTATGGTGCTGAACAGGAAGCTCTGCTGATAGCCAGGTGTAGCTATGGATTCACTCCATGGTGCTGAACAGGAAGCTCTGCTGATAACCAGGTGTAGCAGTGGTATGGGATTCACTCCATGGTGCTGAACAGGAAGCTCTGCTGATAGCCAGGTGTAGCAGTGGTAAGGATTCACTCTATGGTGCTGAACAGGAAGCTCTGCTGATAGCCAGGTGTAGTGGTGGTAAGGATTCACTCTATGGTGCTGAACAGGAAGCTCTGCTGATAGCCAGGTGTAGCTGTGGTAAGGATTCACTCTATGGTGCTGAACAGGAAGCTCTGCTGATAGCCAGGTGTAGTGGTGGTAAGGATTCACTCTATGGTGCTGAACAGGAAGCTCTGCTGATAGCCAGGTGTAGTGGTGGTAAGGATTCACTCTATGGTACTGAACAGGAAGCTCTGCTGATAGCCAGGTGTAGCTGTGGTAAGGATTCACTCTATGGTGCTGAACAGGAAGCTCTGCTGATAACCAGGTCTAGCAGTGGTAAGGATTCACTCTATGGTGCTGAACAGGAAGCTCTGCTGATAGCCAGGTGTAGCAGTGGTAAGGATTCACTCTATGGTGCTGAACAGGAAGCTCTGCTGATAACCAGGTCTAGCAGTGGTAAGGATTCACTCTATGGTACTGAACAGGAAGCTCTGCTGATAACCAGGTGTAGTGGTGGTAAGGATTCACTCTATGGTGCTGAACAGGAAGCTCTGCTGATAGCCAGGTGTAGTGGTGGTAAGGATTCACTCCATGGTGCTGAACAGGAAGCTCTGCTGATAGCCAGGTGTAGTGGTGGTAAGGATTCACTCTATGGTGCTGAACAGGAAGCTCTGCTGATAGCCAGGTGTAGCAGTGGTAAGGATTCACTCCATGGTGCTGAACAGGAAGCTCTGCTGTTGGGACAGCTTTATGTCGGCCATAACAGTTTGTGGGCACCGTTTGTCACCGTTACAGTGCAGTTAATGTATTGTTTAGTGTTTGTGGCTTTGCTGACATGTATATAAAACATAATGTTGAGTTTGAGCTCCACCAAGACTTACATCCTGAAATCAGAACTGTACTGGAGTGATACTACTTAAGTCAAAAATACTTCACAGTACTACTTAAGTAGTTTTTGGGGTATCTGTACTTTACTATTTATATTTTTGACAACATTTACTTTTACTTCTACTAATTATCAAAATCCAGAAAAGAGCTGTTAAATTCTACAACCACCTAAAAGGAAGCGATTCACAAACCTTCCATAACAAAGCCATCACCTACAGAGAGATGAACCTGGAGAAGAGTCCCCTAAGCAAGCTGGTCCTGGGGCTCTGTTCACAAACACAAACAGACCCCACAGAGCCCCAGGACAGCAACACAATTAGACCCAACCAAATCATGAGAAACCAAAAAATATAATTATTTCCTATGTGTCAAGTAATTAACAAAAAACTGAGCAAACTAGAATGCTATTTGGCCCTAAACAGAGAGTACACAGTGACAGAATACCTGACCACTGTGACTGAGACAAAATTAAGGAAAGCTTTGACTGTACAGACTCAGAAGAAGACAGGCTATGTGCTCACTGCCCACAAAATGGATTTATAGCTGCATTTTGAATGAACATATTTGCCAAATTATGGTGTAAAACGGAGAGAGAGAGAGAGAGAGAGAGACCACGGAAGTGCAAGAGCCCCCCTATCTCTCCAAGCAGGCAGAGTGAAGTGTTTCTCTACATGATAAGAGTGGCAGCAGGTTAAAACAGTAGAACATCACATTGACAAGAGAACAGAGATGTACTGTGGGAGTAAACGGCTCCGTGCTTTAGGAAACATATCAACGGTGGAGAGAGGACAACCTCATTCTGTTACCTAACCTGAGCACTAAAACATTCAGTTGAAAGAACAGAAGGCTTTTGGAGTGCAGTAGGATGACCTACTTACTGTATGTAGGATGACCTACTGTATGTAGGATGACCTACTGTATGTAGGATGACCAACTGTATGTAGGATGACCTACTGTATGTAGGATGACCTACTGTATGTAGGATGACCAACTGTATGTAGGATGACCTACTGTATGTAGGATGACCAACTGTATGTAGGATGACCTACTGTATAGGGTGACCTACTGAATGTAGGATGACCTACTGTACAGTAGGATGACCTACTGAATGTAGGATGACCTACTGAATGTAGGATGACCTACTGAATGTAGGATGACCTACTGTATGTAGGATGACCTACTGTATGTAGGATGACCAACTGTATGTAGGATGACCAACTGTATGTAGGATGACCTACTGAATGTAGGATGACCTACTGAATGTAGGATGACCTACTGAATGTAGGATGACCTACTGTATGTAGGATGACCTACTGTATGTAGGATGACCTACTGTATGTAGGATGACCAACTGTATGTAGGATGACCTACTGTATGTAGGATGACCAACTGTATGTAGGATGACCTACTGTATGTAGGAGTTAGCTGGCTATGAAACCACCACAGAGGCACAAACTAGTCCTTAGTTCATTCTTAAATAATACACCAAACACATGACACCCACCTACTGCCACAGGTTACCTTCAACTAGCGATGCACACTGTGTCACAATACACAACACTCTATAGCGGGAGTTATCCCCGAGTGTTCTATAGCGGGAGTTATCCCCGAGTGTTCTATAGCGGGAGTTATCCCCGAGTGTTCTATAGCGGGAGTTATCCCCGAGTGTTCTATAGCGGGAGTTATCCCCGAGTGTTCTATAGCGTCAGTTATCCCCGAGTGTTCTATAGCGGGAGTTATCCCCGAGTGTTCTATAGCGGGAGTTATCCCCGAGTGTTCTATAGCGGGAGTTATCCCCGAGTGTTCTATAGCGGGAGTTATCCCCGAGTGTTCTATAGCGGGAGTTATCCCCGAGTGTTCTATAGCGGCAGGCGTTATCCCCGAGTGTTCTATAGCGGCAGGCGTTATCCCAGAGTGTTCTAGTACAGCAGGCCTGAATCAAGGATGTAATGAATGAATGACAGAAATACCTTTAGAATAAAACGAGACCATGATTTCATGGTTACCACAACACTAAGAGAGTAATTCTATATGAGAAAGGCCCAGTCATGGAGATCTCTGTTGTCATTCTATATGAGAAAGGCCCAGTCATGGAGATCTCTGTTGTCATTCTGTATGAGAAAGGCCCAGTCATGGAGATCTCTGTTGTCATTCTATATGAGAAAGGCCCAGTCATGGAGATCTCTGTTGTCATTCTATATGAGAAAGGCCCAGTCATGGAGATCTCTGTTGTCATTCTATATGAGAAAGGTCCAGTCATGGAGATCTCTGTTGTCATTCTATATGAGAAAGGCCCAGTCATGGAGACCTCTGTTGTCATTCTATATGAGAAAGGTCCAGTCATGGAGATCTCTGTTGTCATTCTATGAGAAAGGCCCAGTCATGGAGATCTCTGTTGTCATTCTGTATGAGAAAGGCCCAGTCATGGAGATCTCTGTTGTCATTCTATGAGAAAGGCCCAGTCATGGAGATCTCTGTTGTCATTCTGTATGAGAAAGGCCCAGTCATGGAGATCTCTGTTGTCATTCTATATGAAAAGGTCCAGTCATGGAGATCTCTGTTGTCATTCTATATGAGAAAGGATTTTCCTCTCTCTTTCTCTCTCTTTCTTCCTTGCTCTCGCTCTCTCCTTTTCTCTCTCACTCGTCCTCCCTCTCTTTCGCTCTCACTCGTCCTCCCTCTCTTTCGCTCTCTCTCGTCCTTGCTATCCACCTCTCCAGCTGTTTGGACACGGGAAGGGGAGGGCAGGAAAGGGAGGGCAGGCCGACATCTTTCATGTTTTCCACTTCAAAGCAGTTATGATCTGAGCCGTGGTCCTGCTGCTGCTCAAAGTCGAGGAAGTTACAAGACTAAAGATACGAGCATTTCAAGACTCCAGGTTAGTTTCCTACACAGAGCCTTCGCTCTGAGTCTGTCTGACAGTCTGTTGTCATGGTGAATGGCCATGACGTCTGAGTCAGTCTGTCTGACAGTCTGTTGTCATGGTGAATGGCCATGACGTCTGAGTCAGTCAGTCTGACAGTCTGTTGTCATGGTGAATGGCCATGATGTCTGAGTCAGTCTGTTGTCATGGTGAATGGCCATGACGTCTGAGTCAGTCTGTCTGACAGTCTGTTGTCATGGTGAATGGCCATGATGTCTGAGTCAGTCTGTTGTCATGGTGAATGGCCCGTCTGAGTCAGTCTGTCTGACAGTCTGTTGTCATGGGGGAATGGCCATGGTCTGAGTCAGTCAGTCTGACAGTCTGTTGTCATGGTGAATGGCCATGGCGTCTGACGTTCAGTCTGTTGTCATGGTGAATGGCCATGGCGTCTCAGTCTGTCTGACAGTCTGTTGTCCTGGGTCTCAGTCTTGTCTGACAGTCTGTTGTCATGGTGAATGGCCATGACGTCTGAGTCAGTCTGTTGTCATGGTGAATGGCCATGACGTCTGAGTCAGTCTGTCTGACAGTCTGTTGTCATGGTGAATGGCCATGATGTCTGAGTCAGTCTGTTGTCATGGTGAATGGCCATGGCGTCTGTCATGGTGAATGGCCATGACGTCTGAGTCAGTCAGTCTGACAGTCTGTTGTCATGGTGAATGGCCATGATGTCTGAGTCAGTCTGTTGTCATGGTGAATGGCCATGACGTCTGAGTCAGTCTGTCTGACAGTCTGTTGTCATGGTGAATGGCCATGATGTCTGAGTCAGTCTGTTGTCATGGTGAATGGCCATGACGTCTGAGTCAGTCTGTCTGACAGTCTGTTGTCATGGTGAATGGCCATGATGTCTGAGTCAGTCAGTCTGACAGTCTGTTGTCATGGTGAATGGCCATGACGTCTGAGTCAGTCAGTCTGACAGTCTGTTGTCATGGTGAATGGCCATGACGTCTGAGTCAGTCAGTCTGACAGTCTGTTGTCATGGTGAATGGTCATGACGTCTGAGTCAGTCTGTCTAACAGTCTGTTGTCATGGTGAATGGCCATGACGTCTGAGTCAGTCTGTCTGACAGTCTGTTGTCATGGTGAATGGCCATGATGTCTGAGTCAGTCTGTCTGACAGTCTGTTGTCATGGTGAATGGTCATGACGTCTGAGTCAGTCTGTCTGACAGTCTGTTGTCATGGTGAATGGCCATGATGTCTGAGTCAGTCTGTTGTCATGGTGAATGGCCATGACGTCTGAGTCAGTCTGTCTGACAGTCTGTTGTCATGGTGAATGGCCATGATGTCTGAGTCAGTCAGTCAAACAGTCTGTTGTCATGGTGAATGGTCATGACGTCTGAGTCAGTCAGTCTGACAGTCTGTTGTCATGGTGAATGGCCATGATGTCTGAGTCAGTCAGTCAAACAGTCTGTTGTCATGGTGAATGGTCATGACGTCTGAGTCAGTCTGTCTGACAGTCTGTTGTCATGGTGAATGGCCATGATGTCTGAGTCAGTCAGTCAAACAGTCTGTTGTCATGGTGAATGGCCATGACGTCTGAGTCAGTCTGTCTGACAGTCTGTTGTCATGGTGAATGGCCATGACGTCTGAGTCAGTCAGTCTGACAGTCTGTTGTCATGGTGAATGGCCATGATGTCTGAATCAGTCTGTTGTCATGGTGAATGGCCATGAAGTCAGTCTGTCTGACAGTCTTTTGTCATCGTGAATGGTGAGTCCGTCTTCCCGAAACTCTTTGACGGGACCAAATGTTGACATCACCTGGAGCTGAGTAATGATCTGTGTCACTGAGGACTTCAGGAATCATTTCTTACAGTTGATCGCTGGTCACCAGGACCTATTTATCCTGTCATAAAGGGTGAGACTGGGGTTGTCTCTGTCCAGGATGTTATGAGACTGGGGTTGTCTCTGTCCAGGATGTTATGACACTGGGGTTGTCTCTGTCCAGGATGTTAGGAGACTGGGGTTGTCTCTGTCCAGGATGTTATGACACTGGGGTTGTCTCTGTCCAGGATGTTATGAGACTGGGGTTGTCTCTGTCCAGGATGTTATGAGACTGGGGTTGTCTCTGCCCAGGATGTTAGGAGACTGGGGTTGTCTCTGTCCAGGATGTTAGGAGACTGGGGTTGTCTCTGTCCAGGATGTTATGAGACTGGGGTTGTCTCTGTCCAGGATGTTATGAGACTGGGGTTGTCTCTGTCTAGGATGTTATGAGACTGGGGTTGTCTCTGTCTAGGATGTTATGAGACTGGGGTTGTCTCTGTCCAGGATGTTAGGAGACTGGGGTTGTCTCTGTCCAGGATGTTATGACACTGGGGTTGTCTCTGTCCAGGATGTTAGGAGACTGGGGTTGTCTCTGTCCAGGATGTTATGATACTGGGGTTGTCTCTGTCCAGGATGTTAGGAGACTGGGGTTGTCTCTGTCCAGGATGTTATGATACTGGGGTTGTCTCTGTCCAGGATGTTATGAGACTGGGGTCGTCTCTGTCCAGGATGTTATGATACTGGGGTTGTCTCTGTCCAGGATGTTATGATACTGGGGTTGTCTCTGTCTAGGATGTTATGATACTGGGGTTGTCTCTGTCCAGGATGTTACCGGGTTGTGCTAAGCAGTAATTCATCAGACTGGGGTTGTCTCTGTCCAGGATGTTAGGAGACTGGGGTTGTCTTTGTCCAGGATGTTACCGGGCGTGCTGAGCATTAATTCATCAGACTGGGTTCGTCTCTGTCCAGGATGTTATGAGACTGGGGTTGTCTCTGTCCAGGATGTTAGGAGACTGGGGTTGTCTCTGTCCAGGATGTTATGAGACTGGGGTTGTCTCTGTCCAGGATGTTAGGAGACTGGGGTTGTCTCTGTCCAGGATGTTATGAGACTGGGGTTGTCTCTGTCCAGGATGTTATGAGACTGGGGTCGTCTCTGTTCAGGATGTTAGGAGACTGGGGTTGTCTCTGTCCAGGATGTTATGATACTGGGGTTGTCTCTGTCCAGGTTGTTACCGGGTCGTGCTGAGCATTAATTCATCAGACTGGGGTTGTCTCTGTCCAGGATGTTATGAGACTGGGGTTGTCTCTGTCCAGGATGTTATGAGACTGGGGTCGTCTCTGTCCAGCATGTTACCGGGTCGTGCTGAGCAGTAATTCATCAGACTGGGTTGTCTCTGTCCAGGATGTTATGAGACTGGCGTTGTCTCTGTCCAGGATGTTAGGAGACTGGGGTTGTCTCTGTCCAGGATGTTATGATACTGGGGTTGTCTCTGTCCAGGATGTTACCGGGTCGTGCTGAGCAGTAATTCATCAGACTGGGGTTGTCTCTTCCAGGATGTTAGGAGACTGGGGTTGTCTCTGTCCAGGATGTTATGAGACTGGGGTCGTCTCTGTCCAGGATGATACCGGGTCGTGCTGAGCATTAATTCATCAGACTGGGTTTGTCTCTGTCCAGGATTTGGGGAAGGTCCTTTCCTGTTTCAGCATGACAATGCCTCCGTGCACAAAACGAAGTCCATACAGAAACGGTTTGTCTAGATCAGTGTGGAAGATCTTGACTGGCTGCACCTGGCCTGCAAGAGCTGCACCAGTCGACTTCAGGGCTATGCCCCAGAGCTGCCTGGTCAAGCCTGGCCGTCCAACATCAGTGCCCGACCTCACTATTCTTGTGGCTGAATGGAAGCAAGTTGGCAATGTTCCAGCATCTAGTGGAAAGCCTTCCCAGAAGAGTACTCAGGCTGTTATAGCAGCAATGTTCCAACATCTAGTGGAAACTATTCCCAGAAGAGTGGAGGCTGTTAGAGGCAGCAATGTTCCAACATCTAGTGGAAAGCCTTCCCAGAATGGAGGCTGTTATAGAGCAATGTTCCAACATCTAGTGGAAAGCCTTCCCAGAATGTCGAGGCTGTTATAGCAGCAATGTTCCTACATCTAGTGGGCCTTCCCAGAAGAGTGGAGGCTGTTATAGCAGCAATGTTCTACATCTCGTGGAAGGCCTTCCCAGAAGAATGGAGGCTGTTATAGCAGCAATGTTCCAACATCTAGTGGAAAGCCTTCCCAGAAGAATGGAGGCTGTTATAGCAGCAATGTTCCAACATCTAGTGGAAAGCCTTCCCAGAAGAGTGGAGGCTGTTATAGCAGCAATGTTCCAACATCTAGTGGAAAGCCTTCCCAGAAGAGTGCCCCGGTCGACTGGCAGCAATGTTCCATCATCTAGTGGAAAGCCTTCCCAGAAGAGTGGAGGCTGTTATAGCAGCAATGTTCCATCATCTAGTGGAAAGCCTTCCCAGAAGAGTGGAGGCTGTTATAGCAGCAATGTTCCAACATCTCAAGTGGAAAGCCTTCCCAGAAGAGTGGAGGCTGTTATAGCAGCAATGCCAACATCTAGAGCTTCCCAGAAGGTCGCTGTTATAGCAGCAATGCCCCGGTCAACTGGCTATCTAGGGTGGAAAGCTGCCCCGGTCGACTGGCTATAGCAGCAAATGCCCTTAGAGCTGCCCCGGTTGACTGGCTATACTCAGGGCTAGAAGAGTGGAGGCTGTTATGCCCCAGCAGCAATGTTCGAACATCTAGGGTGCCCTGAGAGCTGCCCCGGTCGAGGCTGCTATATCAGGGCTAGCAAATGCCCCGGTCGACTGGTATAAGGGCTCCCAGAAGAGCTGGAGGCTGGCTTATCAGGGCATGAGGGCAATGTTCCAACATCTCTATGGAAAGCTTCCCAGAAGAGTGGAGGCTGTTATAGCAGCAATGTTCCATGCCATCCAGAGCTGTGTCGAATGCTCAGGGCTATGCCCCGCTAGAGCTGCCCCCTCGACTGGAACTCAGGCTTCCCAGAAGAGTGGCCCCGGTCGGCTTTTATTTTGAGGTGGCAATGTTCGGAGCAACAATCTAGCTGCGAAAGGCCTTCCCAGAACTGGGAGTGGAGGCTGTTCTGCAGCAATGTTCCAAACTGCCCCTAGTGGAAAGCCTTCCCAGAAGATGGCTGAGCAGGCTGTTATAGCAGCAATGTTCCAACATCTAGTGGAAAGCCTTCCCAGAAGAGTGGGGCTGTTATAGCAGCAATGTTCCAGTAAAGGGAAACTTAATCTACAGTGGAAAGCTGTGCTTCCCATTGAAGAGTTTGGGGAGGCTGTTATAGCATGCAATGTTCCAACATCTAGTGGAAAGCCTTCCCAGAAGAGTGGAGGCTGTTATAGCAGCAATGTTCCATCGAACATCTAGTGGAAAGCCTTCCCAGGAAGAGTGATTCTTGTTAGCAAGCAGCAATGTTCCAACATCTAGTGGAAAGCCTTCCCAGAAGAGTGGAGGCTGTTATAGCAGCAATGTTCCAACATCTAGTGGAAAGCCTTCCCAGAAGAGTGGAGGCTGTTATAGCAGCAATGTTCCAACATCTAGTGGAAAGCCTTCCCAGAAGAGTGGAGGCTGTTATAGCAGCAATGTTCCAACATCTAGTGGAAAGCCTTCCCAGAAGAGTGGAGGCTGTTATAGCAGCAATGTTCCAACATCTAGTGGAAAGCCTTCCCAGAAGAGTGGAGGCTGTTATAGCAGCAATGTTCCAACATCTAGTGGAAAGCCTTCCCAGAAGAGTGGAGGCTGTTATAGCAGCAATGTTCCAACATCTAGTGGAAAGCCTTCCCAGAAGAGTGGAGGCTGTTATAGCAGCAATGTTCCAACATCTAGTGAAAGCCTTCCCATGAAGAATGAGATGTTATAGCAGCAATGTTCCAACATCTAGTTTAGCCTTCCCAGAAGAGTGAGGCAGTTATAGCAGCAATGTTCCAACATCTAGTGGAAAGCCTTCCCAGAAGAATGGAGGCTGTTATAGCAGCAATGTTCTACATCTAGTGGAAAGCCTTCCCAGAAGAGTGGAGGCTGTTATAGCAGCAATGTTCCAACATCTAGTGGAAAGCCTTCCCAGAAGAATGGAGGCTGTTATAGCAGCAATGTTCCTACATCTAGTGGAAAGCCTTCCCAGAAGAGTGGAGGCTGTTATAGCAGCAATGTTCCGACATCTAGTGGAAAGCCTTCCCAGAAGAGTGGAGGCTGTTATAGCAGCAATGTTCCAACATCTAGTGGAAAGCCTTCCCAGAAGAGTGGAGGCTGTTATAGCAGCAATGTTCCAACATCTAGAGGAAAGCCTTCCCAGAAGAGTGGAGGCTGTTATAGCAGCAAAGGGGGGGACCAACTCCATATGAATACCCATGATTTTGAAATGAGATGTTTGACGAGCAGGTGTCCGCTTTTGTTTATCTCGTACTGACAGATTTCCCCTTCAGCTTTCTCTCCCTAGACTCTGTTGAGCTGAAGCCTCGACCCTCTCTCAGCTGAAGCCTAGACCCTCTCCCTCAGCTGAAGCCTAGACCCTGTTCAGCTGAAGCCTCTCTCCCTGTTGAGCTGAAGCTCATAAATATTAACATTTGTGGAATACAGAAAGTGTTGTGACCATTTGGGTTTGAAGCAGAATCTTCACCATAAGTTAGCCGGTTGAGCTGAAGCCTAGACCCAGGTGAGCTGAAACCTAGACCCTGTTGAGCTGAAGCCTAGACCCTGTTGAGCTGAAGCCTAGACCCTGTTGAGCTGAAGCCTAGACCCTGTTCAGCTGAAGCCTAGACCCTGTTGAGCTGAAGCCTAGACCCTGTTGAGCTGAAGCCTAGACCCTGTTGAGCTGAAGCCTAGACCCTGTTGAGCTGAAGCCTAGACCCTGTTGAGCTGAAGCCTAGACCCTGTTCAGCTGAAGCCTAGACCCTGTTGAGCTGAAGCCTAGGGGTGAGCTGAAGCCTAGACCCAGGTGAGCTGAAGCCTAGGGGTTGAGCTGGAGCCTAGCCAGGTGAGCTGAAGCCTAGGGGGACTGTGTTAACCAGGTGAGCTGAAGCCTAGGGGTTGAGCTGTGTTAACCAGGTGAGCTGAAGCCTAGGGGTTCAGCTGAAGTTAGACCCAGGTGAGCTGAAGCCTAGGGGTTCCTGTGTTAGCCAGGTGAGCTGATTCATAGGGGTTCCCTGTGTTAGCCAGGTGAGCTGAAGCCTAGGGGGTTCACTGTGTTAACCAGGTGAGCTGAAGCCTAGGGGGTTCACTGTGTTAACCAGGTGAGCTGATTCATAGAGGGTTCACTCTGTTAGCCAGGTGAGCTGATTCATAGAGGGTTCACTCTGTTAGCCAGGTGAGCTGATTCATAGAGGGTTCACTCTGTTAGCCAGGTGAGCTGATTCATAGAGGGTTCACTCTGTTAGCCAGGTGAGCTGATTCATAGAGGGTTCACTCTGTTAGCCAGGTGAGCTGATTCATAGAGGGTTCACTCTGTTAGCCAGGTGAGCTGATTCATAGAGGGTTCACTCTTTGAGCAGCCAAAATGATTTACTCTCCAAAATAATCCTGGTTCTTACCTCTGTTCCAGGTGAGCTGATTCACAGAGGGTTCACTCTGCTAATCACCAGGTGAGCTGATTCATGGGTTCACTCTGTTAGCCAGGGGAGGATTTATAGGGGGCGGAGGGGGCTCTTTATTCACGGAGGGAGCTGAGGGAGGAGGGAGGCTGTTAAGCCAGAGAGGGGGGGTTCACTCTGGAGGGAGGTGAGCTGATTCAGGGAGGGTTCACTCTGGGAGCCAGCGGGGGAGCTGATTCTTAGAGGGTTCACTCTGTGAGCCAGGTGAGCTGATTCATAGAGGGAGGGGGTTCACTCTGTTAGCAGGTCTGTTCCTGAGCCAGGCCTTGTTGTCTGTCTATTCTATAGAGCAGCCAAAGCGACTGAGAGGAAGGACAAAACGTTGTTCATTTAGTGTTACTGAGAGGAGGGACAACTCTGTTCTTACTGAGGGGTGCCCGTTGTTACTGAGGAGGGACGATTCATAGAGGGTTACTGTGAAGGTGACCCACGATGTTACTGAGAGGAGGGACGATTCATAGAGGGTTACTGGAGCCGGAGAGCGATTTATGAGAGGGGACTCTGACACCTGTTACTGAGAGGAGGGACGACACGTTGTTACTGAGAGGAGGGAGGCTTTACCTGAGAGGAGGGATGATTTACACGTTGTTACTGAGAGGAGGGACGACACGTTGTTACTGAGAGGAGGGACATATGTTACTGAGAGGAGGGGTGTAGGGGGCGGAGGGGCTGTTACTGGGAGGAGGGGGAGGGAGTTGTTACTGGAGGGAGGAGGGGACGACACGTTGTTACTGTTACTGAGAGGAGGGGGGATTTGTTACTGAGGCAGGTCTCCAACCTGTTAGCCAGGCCTGTCTGTCTGTCTACTCTATAGTGCAGACGACACGTTGTTACTGAGAGGAGGGACAAAACGTTGTTCTGAGAGGAGGGACGACACGTTGTTACTGAGAGGAGGGACGACACGTTGTTACTGAGAGGAGGGACGACACGTTGTTACTGAGAGGAGAGGACACGTTGTTACTGAGAGGAGAGACGACACGTTGTTACTGAGAGGAGGGACGACAAGTTGTTACTGAGAGGAGAGAAGACACGTTGTTACTGAGAGGAGGACGACGTTGTTACTGAGAGGAGGGACGACACGTTGTTACTGAGAGGAGGGACGACACGTTGTTACTGAGAGGAGGGACGACACGTTGTTACTGAGAGGAGGGACGACACGTTGTTACTGAGAGGAGACACGTTGTTACTGAGAGGAGGGACGACACGTTGTTACTGAGAGGAGGGACGACACGTTGTTACTGAGAGGAGGGACGACACGTTGTTACTGAGAGGAGGGACGACACGTTGTTACTGAGAGGAGGGACGACACGTTGTTACTGAGAGGAGGGACGACACGTTGTTACTGAGAGGAGGGACGACACGTTGTTACTGAGAGGAGAGACGACACGTTGTTACTGAGAGGAGGGACGACACGTTGTTACTGAGAGGAGGGACGACACGTTGTTACTGAGAGGAGGGACGACACGTTGTTACTGAGAGGAGACACGTTGTTACTGAGAGGAGGGACGACACGTTGTTACTGAGAGGAGACACGTTGTTACTGAGAGGGACGTTGTTACTGAGAGGACGACACGTTGTTACTGAGAGGAGGGACGACACGTTGTTACTGAGAGGAGGGACGACACGTTGTTACTGAGAGGAGGGACGACACGTTGTTACTGAGAGGAGGGACGACACGTTGTTACTGAGAGGAGGGACGACACGTTGTTACTGAGAGGAGGGACGACACGTTGTTACTGAGAGGAGGGACGACACGTTGTTACTGAGAGGAGGGACGACACGTTGTTACTGAGAGGAGGGACGACACGTTGTTACTGAGAGGAGGGACGACACGTTGTTACTGAGAGGAGGGACGACACGTTGTTACTGAGGGGAGGGACGACACGTTGTTACTGAGAGGGAGGGACGACACGTTGTTACTGAGAGGAGGGACGACACGTTGTTACTGAGAGGAGGGACGACACGTTGTTACTGAGAGGAGGGACGGCGTTGTTACTGAGAGGAGGGACGACACGTTGTTACTGAGGGGATTTAGATGTTACTGAGTAACAGTTTATAGAAGGAAATCAGACACTGTAATGAGATTAGGGACCTCATCTATGAGAGGATGTCACATGACTGGGGAGGTCACGCCAGTAGTGTTACTGAGAGGCATAGGACACGTTGAAAGAGGTTTTCCCCCACGTTGGAGTACTGGAAAACATTTTCTATAGTTTTCTGTCTCTCTGGTCTAAAGTACATGACTGGGTTGCACTATGGGCCTGAGAAGGAATAGGGCTCTGGTCTAAAGTAGTTCACTATGAGGAGGGAGGGCTCTGGTCTAAAGTAGTACACTATAGTAGGGAATAGGGCTCTGGTCTAAAGTAGTTCACTATGTAGGGAATAGGGCTCTGGTCTAAAGTAGGTACTATATAGGGAATAGGGCTCTGGTAGTAGTCTATATGTAGGGAATAGGGCTCTGGTCTAAAGTAGTAGGGCTCTGTCACTATGTAGGGAATAGGCTCTGGTCTAAAGTAGTGTTACTATGTAGGAATAGGCTCTGGTCTAGTAGTGTACTATATAGGGAATAGGGCTCTGGTCTAAAGTAGTGTACTATATAGGGAATAGGGCTCTGGTCTACAGTAGTTCACTATATAGGGAATAGGGCTCTGGTCTAAAGTAGTTCACTATATAGGGAATAGGGCTCTGGTCTACAGTAGTGTACTATATAGGGAATAGGGCTCTGGTCTACAGTAGTGCACTATATAGGGAATAGGGCTCTGGTCTACAGTAGTGCACTATATAGGGAATAGCACTATATATAGGGCTCTGGTCTGCACTATATAGGAATGGTAGTAAAGCACTATATATATGGAATAGGGCTCTGGTCTAAAGTAGTGCACTATATAGGGAATAGGGCTCTGGTCTACAGTAGTGCACTATATAGGGAATAGGGCTCTGGTCTATGGTAGTGCACTATATATATGGAATAGGGCTCTGGTCTAAAGTAGTGCACTATATATATGGAATAGGCCTCTGGTCTAAAGTAGTGTACTATATAGGGAATAGGGCTCTGGTCTAAAGTAGTGTACTATATAGGGAATAGGGCTCTGGTCTAAAGTAGTGCACTATATAGGGAATAGGGCTCTGGTCTAAAGTAGTGCTACATAGGGAATACTATATAGGAATAGGGCTCTGGTCTAAAGTTGTGTACTATGTAGGGAATAGGGCCCTGGTCTACAGTAGTGCACTATATAGGGAATAGGGCTCTGGTCTATAGTAGTGCACTATATATATGGAATAGGGCTCTGGTCTAAAGTAGTGCACTATATAGGAATAGGGCTCTGGTCTATGGTAGAATATATGGAATAGGGCTCTGGTCTAAAGTAGTGCACTATATATAGGGAATAGGGCTCTGGTCTAAAGTAGTGCACTATATAGGGAATAGGGCTCTGGTCTAAAGTAGTGCACTATATAGGGAATAGGGCTCTGGTCTAAAGTAGTGCACTATATAGGGAATAGGGCTCTGGTCTAAAGTAGTGCACTATATAGGGAATAGGGCTCTGGTCTAAAGTAGTGCACTATATAGGGAATAGGGCTCTGGTCTATAGTAGTGCACTATATAGGGAATAGGGCTCTGGTCTATAGTAGTGTACTATATAGGGAATAGGGCCCTGGTCTAAAGTAGTGTAATATATAGGGAATAGGGCTCTGGTCTAAAGTAGTGCACTATATAGGAATAGGGCTCTGGTCTAAAGAATAGGGCTCTGTCTATGTATGGGAATAGGGCTCTGGTCTAAAGTAGTGCACTATATAGGGAATAGGGCTCTGGTCTATAGTAGTGCACTATATATGGAATAGGGCTCTGGTCTAAAGTAGTGTACTATATAGGGAATAGGGTGCATGTGCCCTGGTCTATAGTAGTGCACTACATAGGGAATAGGTCTCTGATCTATAGTAGTGTACTGTAAAGGGAAGGTGATGCCATTTGGAACACAGACCACTGTCTCCTGTGATGAATTTACAGACTTCCTGTTCTGCTCTCCTCCTGCGTTCAGATTGATATTTTTTGTTGTTCAGGGAGAATTCATTCTCGTCTGTTGTTTAGTTTATGTTTCAATCCCCCTGCCGAGGCCAATACAGCCAGCTAGAGGGAGAGACAGAAAGCCAGCTAGAGGGAGAGACAGACAGCCAGCTAGAGGGAGAGACAGACAGCCAGCCAGCTAGAGGGAGAGACAGACAGCCAGCTAGAGGGAGAGAGACAGACAGCCAGCTAGAGGGAGAGAGACAGACAGCCAGCTAGAGGGAGAGACAGACAGCCAGCTAGAGGGAGAGACAGACAGCCAGCTAGAGGGAGAGACAGACAGCCAGCTAGAGGGAGAGACAGACAGCCAGCTAGAGGGAGAGACAGACAGCCAGCTAGAGGGAGAGACAGACAGCCAGCTAGAGGGAGAGACAGACAGCCAGCTAGAGGGAGAGACAGACAGCCAGCTAGAGGGAGAGACAGACAGCCAGCTAGAGGGAGAGAGACAGACAGCCAGCT
>NW_026288697.1:25000-42500 GCF_023373465.1 Oncorhynchus keta
ACAAAATAAATAATTCTCTACTATTATTCTGACATTTCACATTCTTAAAATAAAGGGGTGATCCTAACTGAACTAAGACAGGGAATTTTTACTAGGATTAAATGTTAGGAATTGTGAAAAACAGTTTAAATGTATTTGGCTAAGGTGTATGTAAACTTCTGACGTCAACTCTATATGACAAACAACGTTTGGGTTTCTCAAACTTTAACGTGTATATGAATATTCATGACGAGGTGAAATGACTAGAATGACACGCTTCCCTCGTGTCGTTCCACCTCAGAAAGAGGATTTAACACCCCCCCTCATCTCAGAGTCGTTCCACCTCAGAAAGAGGATTTAAACCCCCCCCCTCATCTCAGAGTCGTTCCACCTCAGAAAGAGGATTTAACACCCCCCCCCTTCATCTCAGAGTCGTTCCACCTCAGAAAGAGGATTTAACACCCCCCTCATCTCAGAGTCGTTCCACCTCAGAAAGAGGATTTAACACCCCCCATCTCAGAGTCGTTCCACCTCAGAAAGAGGATTTAACAGGATTTAACACCCCCCCTCATCTCAGAGTCGTTCCACCTCAGAAAGAGGATTTAACACCCCCCCATCTCAGAGTCGTTCCACCTCAGAAGAGGATTTAACACCCCCTCATCTCAGAGTCGTTCCACCTCAGAAAGAGGATTTAACACCCCCCATCTCAGAGTCATTCCACCTCAGAAAGAGGATTTAACACCCCCTCATCTCAGAGTCGTTCCACCTCAGAAAGAGGATTTAACACCCCCCCACTGAGATGAGAAATCATTTTGTTAGAAACATGTACATAGATACATTGTTCTACAGCCCCGTCGTTCTGCAGCCTCGTCATTCTGCGGCCCGGTTTAACTACAGCCCTGTCATTCTACAGCCTCGTCATTCTGCGGCCCGGTCGTTCTACAGCCCGGTCGTTCTACAGCCCTGTCGTTCTACAGCCTCGTCATTCTGCGGCCCGGTCGTTCTACAGCCCGGTCGTTCTACAGCCCTGTCGTTCTACAGCCTCGTCATTCTGCGGCCCGGTAGAAACGTACTACAGCCCCTGTCGTTCTACAGCCCGGTCGTTCTACAGCCCTGTCATTCTACAGCCTCGTCATTCTGCGGCCCGGTCGTTCTACAGCCCGGTCGTTCTACAGCCCAGTCGTTCTACAGCCCGTCGTTCTGCAGCCTCGTCATTCTGCGGCCCGGTCGTCATTCTACAGCCCCGTCGTTCTACAGCCCGGTCGTTCTACAGCCCTGTCATTCTACAGCCTCGTCATTCTGCGGCCCGGTCGTTCTACAGCCCGGTCGTTCTACAGCCCTGTCGTTCTACAGCCTCGTCATTCTGCGGCCCGGTCGTTCTACAGCCCGGTCGTTCTACAGCCCTGTCGTTCTACAGCCTCGTCATTCTGCGGCCCGGTCGTTCTACAGCCCCATCGTTCTATTCAGCCCAGTCATTCTACAGCCCAGTCATTCTACAGCCCAGTCATTCTACAGCCCAGTCGTTCTACAGCCCAGTCGTTCTACAGCCCAGTCGTTCTACAGCCCAGTCATTCTACAGCCCAGTCATTCTACAGCCCAGTCATTCTACAGCCCAGTCATTCTACAGCCTCGTCATTCTACAGCCCAGTCATTCTACAGCCCAGTCATTCTACAGCCCAGTCATTCTACAGCCCAGTCGTTCTACAGCCCAGTCGTTCTACAGCCCAGTCGTTCTACAGCCCAGTCATTCTACAGCCCAGTCATTCTACAGCCCAGTCATTCTACAGCCCAGTCATTCTACAGCCCAGTCATTCTACAGCCCAGTCATTCTACAGCCCAGTCATTCTACAGCCCAGTCATTCTACAGCCCAGTCATTCTACAGCCCAGTCATTCTACAGCCCAGTCGTTCTACAGCCCAGTCATTCTACAGCCCTCGTCATTCTACAGCCCAGTCATTCTACAGCCCAGTCATTCTACAGCCCAGTCGTTCTACAGCCCAGTCATTCTACAGCCCCGTCATTCTACAGCCCCGTCATTCTACAGCCCAGTCATTCTACAGCCCAGTCATTCTACAGCCCAGTCATTCTACAGCCCAGTCATTCTACAGCCCAGTCGTTCTACAGCCCAGTCATTCTACAGCCCAGTCATTCTACAGCCCAGTCATTCTACAGCCCAGTCGTTCTACAGCCCAGTCGTTCTACAGCCCAGTCGTTCTACAGCCCAGTCGTTCTACAGCCCAGTCATTCTACAGCCACGTCGTTCTACATCCCGGTCGTTCTACATCCCGGTCGTTCTACATCCCGGTCGTTCTACATCCCGGTCGTTCTGCAGCCTGGTGGAGATTAAACATTGACTGGGGTCATGTGGCTAATCGGACAAATGTGTTTTGTAATGGAAAGAGGATTTATTGTATCATAAATAGAGGCTTTGGCTTGCTCTACGTTAGAGAGAATCGACTGAAATATAGTGGCTAAAGTGGAGGGGGTCATCTCTACCAGATGTGTGTGTGTGTGTGTGTGTGTGTGTGTGTGTGTGTGTGTGTGTGTGTGTGTGTGTGTGTGTGTGTGAGATATCTGGGAGAAAGAGAACAAACACATCTGTGAGTCTAAACTGCTGAACTTTTTCCCCCTGAATTTATGATTCATATATTGGTCTGACAGGAATTCGGGACACAACTTGGACACCTCTAGAGACTTTAACAGGGTCTAGAGACTTTAACAGGGTCTAGAGACTTTAACAGGGTCTAGAGACTTTAACAGGGTCTAGAGACTTTAACAGGGTCTAGAGACTTTAACAGGGTCTAGAGACTTTAACAGGGTCTAGAGACTTTAACAGGGTCTAGAGACTTTAACAGGGTCTAGAGACTTTAACAGGGTCTAGAGACTTTAACAGGGTCTAGAGACTTTAACAGGGTCTAGAGACTTTAACAGGGTCTAGAGACTTTAACAGGGTCTAGAGACTTTAACAGGGTCTAGAGACTTTAACAGGGTCTAGAGACTTTAACAGGGTCTAGAGACTTTAACAGGGTCTAGAGACTTTAACAGGGTCTAGAGACTTTATCAGTATCTAGA
Organism: Oncorhynchus keta; assembly: GCF_023373465.1. Taxonomy (NCBI): domain Eukaryota; kingdom Metazoa; phylum Chordata; class Actinopteri; order Salmoniformes; family Salmonidae; genus Oncorhynchus; species Oncorhynchus keta. The sequence continues at coordinate 28,052 of NW_026288697.1, forward strand.
GACTTTAACAGGGTCTAGAGACTTTATCACTATCTAGAGACTATCAGTATCTAGAGACTTTAACAGGATCTTCTCGGAAGTAGCTTCAGTGGAAAAGTTCCACTTGAAACATTCACTATAATTATGCCTTTACCCCCTATGAATTCTGATCTTTGGGGCAAAACAATCCATAATTGAAAATATTTTTTATACCCCCCTGATCTAACCTGTCCTGTCTCGCCCCTCCTCTCTCCCCTCTCCCCTCCTCTCACCTCTCTCCCCTCCTCTCTCCCCCCCATTCCTCTTTCTCCCCTCCTCTCTCCCCCTCCATTCCTCTCTCCCTCTTCCCCCCTCTCCCCTCCTCACCTCTCTCCCCCTCCTCACCTCTCTCCCCCTCATCTTATCTCTCCTCTCTCTTCCCATCTCTCCCCTCTTCTCACTCCCGTCCTGTCCTCTCTCCTCTCCCCTCCTCTCTCTTCCCCTCCTGTCCTCTCTCCTCTCCCCCCTCTCCTCTCCCCTCCTGTCCTCTCTCCTCTCCCCTCCTCTCTCTTCCCCTCCTGTCCTCTCCTCTCCCCTCCTGTCCTCTCCTCTCCCCACCTCTCTCCTCTCCCCTCCTCTCTCTTCCCCTCCTGTCCTGTCCTCTCCCCTCCTCTCCTCTCCCCTCCTGTCCTCTCTCCTCTCCTGTCCTCTCCCATCTCCTGTCCTCTCTCCTCTTCCTTCCTCTCTCTCCTCTCCTGTCCTCTCCTCTCCCCTCCTCTCTCTTCCCCTCCTGTCCTCTCTCCTCTTCCCTTCTCTCTCTCCTCTTCTGTCCTCTCCTCTCCCCTCCTCTCTCTTCCCCTCCTGTCCTATCCTCTCCCCTCCTCTCCTCTCCCCTCCTGTCCTCTCTCCTCTCCTGTCCTCTCCTCTCCCCTCCTCTCTCTTCCCCTCCTGTCCTCTCTCCTCTTCCCTTCTCTCTCTCCTCTCCTGTCCTCTCCTCTCCCCTCCTCTCTCTCCTCTCCTCTCTTCTCTCTTCCCCTCCTGTCCTCTCCCCTCCTGTCCTCTCCTCTCCCCTCCTCTCTCTTCCCCTCCTGTCCTCTCTCCTCTCCCCTCCTCTCTCCTCTTCCCTCCTCTCCTCTCCTGTCCTGTCCTCTCCCCTCCTCTCTCTTCCCCTCCTGTCCTCTCCTCTCCCCTCCTGTCCTCTCCCCTCCTGTCCTCTCCTCTCCTCTCCCCTCCTGTCCTGTCCTCTCCCCTCCCCTCCTGTCCTCTCCTCTCCCCTCCTCTCTCTTCCCCTCCTGTCCTCTCCTCTCCCTTCCTGTCCTCTCCTCTCCCCTCCCCTCCTCTTTTCCCCTCCTGTCCTCTCCCCTCCTCTCTCTTCCCCTCCTCCCCTCCTGTCCTCTCCCCTCCTCTCTCTTCCCCTCCTGTCCTCTCCCCTCCTCTCTCCTGTCCTGTCCTCTCCCGTCCTCTCTCCTCTCCCCTCCTCTCTCTTCCCCTCCTGTCCTCTCCTCTCCCCTCCTCTCTCTTCCCCTCCTGTCCTCTCCTCTCCCCTCCTGTCCTCTCCCCTCCTCTCTCTTCCCCTCCTGTCCTCTCCTCTCCCCTCCTCTCTCTTCCCCTCCTGTTCTCTCTCCTCTCCCCTCCTCTCTCCTCTCCTGTCCTGTCCTCTCCCCTCCTCTCTCTTCCCCTCCTGTCCTCTCTCCTCTCCCCTCCTCTCCTCTCCCCTCAGACAGTATCATGCCACCCCCCGGCCAACAGCTGCTACCCACATAGAGGTCAGACTTCAGAGGTTGCTCCGCCTCTCGCTCTGGGCCATCGCCACAGAGGATGCTGGGAATGTGTCGCGGGCGCAGGAAGTTCCTCGCTGCCTCCCTCGCCCTGCTCTTCATCCCCGCACTCACCTGGCTGTACCTCTCCGCTGGTAACTTCCAAGGTAGGACCCAACTCTCCTGAACCACCTGATGCTGTACCAGGGCTTCTCTCCTCTGATCAGACCTCTCTCTCTCTCTCTAGTCATGTCTAGATGCTGTAACAGGGCTTCTCTCCTCTGATCAGACCTCTCTCTCTCTCTAGTCATGTCTAGATGCTGTAACAGGGCTTCTCTCCTCTGATCAGACCTCTCTCTCTCTCTAGTCATGTCTAGATGCTGTAACAGGGCTTCTCTCCTCTGACCAGGCCTCTCTCTCTCTCTCTAGTCATGTCTAGATGCTGTAACAGGGCTTCTCTCCTCTGATCAGGCCTCTCTCTCTCTCTAGTCATGTCTAGATGCTGTAACAGGGCTTCTCTCCTCTGATCAGGCCTCTCTCTCTCTCTAGTCATGTCTAGATGCTGTAACAGGGCTTCTCTCCTCTGATCAGACCTCTCTCTCTCTCTAGTCATGTCTAGATGCTGTAACAGGGCTTCTCTCCTCTGATCAGACCTCTCTCTCTCTAGTCATGTCTAGATGCTGTAACAGGGCTTCTCTCCTCTGATCAGACCTCTCTCTCTCTAGTCATGTCTAGATGCTGTAACAGGGCTTCTCTCCTCTGATCAGACCTCTCTCTCTCTCTAGTCATGTCTAGATGCTGTAACAGGGCTTCTCTCCTCTGATCAGACCTCTCTCTCTCTAGTCATGTCTAGATGCTGTAACAGGGCTTCTCTCCTCTGATCAGGCCTCTCTCTCTCTCTCTCTAGTCATGTCTAGGTGCTGTAACAGGGCTTCTCTCCTCTGACCAGGCCTCTCTCTCTCTCTCTAGTCATGTCTAGGTGCTGTAACAGGGCTTCTCTCCTCTGATCAGACCTCTCTCTCTCTCTCTAGTCATGTCTAGATGCTGTAACAGGGCTTCTCTCCTCTGATCAGACCTCTCTCTCTCTCTAGTCATGTCTAGATGCTGTAACAGGGCTTCTCTCCTCTGACCAGGCCTCTCTCTCTCTCTAGTCATGTCTAGATGCTGTAACAGGGCTTCTCTCCTCTGATCAGACCTCTCTCTCTCTCTCTAGTCATGTCTAGGTGCTGTAACAGGGCTTCTCTCCTCTGATCAGGCCTCTCTCTCTCTAGTCTGTGCTCGGCTACTGTTTTTGGAATTCTAAATTCCTATATGTTTTGTAGCCAAAACCAAATTCGCACTCTCTCTATTTCATTAATAAGTTGTAAATGTATTAATTATGCAGGAAATAGATCGAGACCCGTCTTAAAAGTCAGGTAACAGCATTTAATTCCAGAGAGTACTGACTTAAAATACAAAGAACATTACATTTTAAAGGAGAGAACATAAAATGTTCATCTCTTTTAGTCTGAGGACCCAGGCTACAGCAGCGCTAGGCTAGCACAGTGACTGTTCATCTCATTTAGTCTGAGGACCCAGGCTACAGCAGCGCTAGGCTAGCACAGTGACTGTTCATCTCATTTAGTCTGAGGACCCAGGCTACAGCAGCGCTAGGCTAGCACAGTGACTGTTCATCTCATTTAGTCTGAGGACCCAGGCTACAGCAGCGCTAGGCTAGCACAGTGACTGTTCATCTCATTTAGTCTGAGGACCCAGGCTACAGCAGCGCTAGGCTAGCACAGTGACTGTTCATCTCATTTAGTCTGAGGACCCAGGCTACAGCAGCGCTAGGCTAGCACAGTGACTGTTCATCTCATTTAGTCTGAGGACCCAGGCTACAGCAGCGCTAGGCTAGCACAGTGACTGTTCATCTCATTTAGTCTGAGGACCCAGGCTACAGCAGCGCTAGGCTAGCACAGTGACTGTTCATCTCTTTTAGTCTGAGGACCCAGGCTACAGCAGCGCTAGGCTAGCACAGTGACTGTTCATCTCATTTAGTCTGAGGACCCAGGCTACAGCAGCGCTAGGCTAGCACAGTGACTGTTCATCTCTTTTAGTCTGAGGACCCAGGCTACAGCAGCGCTAGGCTAGCACAGTGACTGTTCATCTCATTTAGTCTGAGGACCCAGGCTACAGCAGCGCTAGGCTAGCACAGTGACTGTTCATCTCTTTTAGTCTGAGGACCCAGGCTACAGCAGCGCTAGGCTAGCACAGTGACTGTTCATCTCATTTAGTCTGAGGACCCAGACTACAGCAGCGCTAGGCTAGCACAGTGACTGTTCATCTCATTTAGTCTGAGGACCCAGACTACAGCAGCGCTAGGCTAGCACAGTGACTGTTCATCTCTTTTAGTCTGAGGACCCAGACTACAGCAGCGCTAGGCTAGCACAGTGACTGTTCATCTCTTTTAGTCTGAGGACCCAGACTACAGCAGCGCTAGGCTAGCACAGTGACTGTTCATCTCTTTTAGTCTGAGGACCCAGGCTACAGCAGCGCTAGGCTAGCACAGTGACTGTTCATCTCATTTAGTCTGAGGACCCAGGCTACAGCAGCGCTAGGCTAGCACAGTGACTGTTCATCTCATTTAGTCTGAGGACCCAGGCTACAGCAGCGCTAGGCTAGCACAGTGACTGTTCATCTCATTTAGTCTGAGGACCCAGGCTACAGCAGCGCTAGGCTAGCACAGTGACTGTTCATCTCTTTTAGTCTGAGGACCCAGGCTACAGCAGCGCTAGGCTAGCACAGTGACTGTTCATCTCATTTAGTCTGAGGACCCAGACTACAGCAGCGCTAGGCTAGCACAGTGACTGTTCATCTCTTTTAGTCTGAGGACCCAGGCTACAGCAGCGCTAGGCTAGCACAGTGACTGTTCATCTCATTTAGTCTGAGGACCCAGGCTACAGCGGCGCTAGGCTAGCAGACTACATTCTCCTCTTTTAAACAGTTGCAGGCGACTCGGTGTTGTGATTGGTTAAAGGGTTTCAGAATGTTGCGGTATCCTCTGCCCCCCCCCTGGCCTTGGTGTGATTTGTACTCTAGCCAAAGGGGAGGGGGGCAGCTACCAGCTCCCTCCTTAATGAAATGTCACCCTTTTTGTTTCGGCTCAGATTTATATTCCCCTGGTCTTCGTTTTGGGGTACGGAGGCAGGGACAGGAGACATACGCAGGGAGAGGACACACCACACACACCACACACATACCACACACACACACACACCACACATACCACACACACACACACACACACACCACACACACCACACACACCACACACACCACACACACACCACCACACATCCCCCCTCTCAGAGCCCCTGAGCGCCTTGTGAAGTCTATTTCATCCAGGCTATAATTAAACTGAATGGATTGGTCTGAATGAACAGTGGTTTGTGTGATTGGCTCGGTCTGAATGAACAGTGGTTTGTGTGATTGGCTCGGTCTGAATGAACAGTGGTTTGTGTGATTGGCTCGGTCTGAATGAACAGTGGTTTGTGTGATTGGCTCGGTCTGAATGAACAGTGGTTTGTGTGATTGGCTCGGTCTGAATGAACAGTGGTTTGTGTGATTGGCTCGGTCTGAATGAACAGTGGTTTGTGTGATTGGCTCGGTCTGAATGAACAGTGGTTTGTGTGATTGGCTCAGTCTGAATGAACAGTGGTTTGTGTGATTGGCTCGGTCTGAATGAACAGTGGTTTGTGTGATTGGCTCGGTCTGAATGAACAGTGGTTTGTGTGATTGGCTCGGTCTGAATGAACAGTGGTTTGTGTGATTGGCTCGGTCTGAATGAACAGTGGTTTGTGTGATTGGCTCGGTCTGAATGAACAGTGGTTTGTGTGATTGGCTCGGTCTGAATGAACAGTGGTTTGTGTGATTGGCTCGGTCTGAATGAACAGTGGTTTGTGTGATTGGCTCGGTCTGAATGAACAGTGGTTTGTGTGATTGGCTCGGTCTGAATGAACAGTGGTTTGTGTGATTGGCTCGGTCTGAATGAACAGTGGTTTGTGTGATTGGCTCGGTCTGAATGAACAGTGGTTTGTGTGATTGGCTCGGTCTGAATGAACAGTGGTTTGTGTTTCTGTAAAACATTATCCAACACACAGGAAACAGGCTGTTTTCTGTCATGGGAACATTATCCAACACACAGGAAACAGGCTGTTTTCTGTCATGAGAACATTATCCAACACACAGGAAACAGACTGTTTTCTGTCATGGGAACATTATCCAACACACAGGAAACAGTCTGTTTTCTGTCATGAGAACATTATCCAACACACAGGAAACAGTCTGTTTCTGTCATGGGAACATTATCCAACACACAGGAAACAGTCTGTTTTCTGTCATGGGAACATTATCAACACACAGGAAACAGGCTGTTTCTGTCATGGGAACATTATCCAGACTGTTTTCTGTCATGGGAACATTATCCAACACACAGGAAACAGTCTGTTTCTGTCATGGGAACATTATCCAACACACAGGAAACAGGCTGTTTTCTGTCATGGGAACATTATCCAACACACAGGAAACAGACTGTTTTCTGTCATGGGAACATTATCCAGACTGTTTTCTGTCATGGGAACATTATCCAGACTGTTTTCTGTCATGGGAACATTATCCAACACACAGGAAACAGTCTGTTTTCTGTCATGGGAACAGCAGCACATTCAAATGTAATGTTACCATCTGCAGGTCTGATCCAGAGTCTTCAGTGGGGAGTCATTTAGCTGACTCTCTTATTCAGTGAGTCATTTAGCTGACTCTCTTATTCAGTGAGTCATTTAGCTGACTCTTATCCAGAGAGACTTACAGTAGTGAGTCATTTAGCTGACTCTCTTATCCAGAGAGACTTACAGTAGGGAGTCATTTAGCTGACTCTCTTATCCAGAGAGGCTTACAGTAGTGAGTCATTTAGCAGACGCTCTTATACAGAGAGGCTTACAGTAGTGAGTCATTTAGCTGACTCTCTTATCCAGAGAGGCTTACAGTAGTGAGTCATTTAGCTGACTCTCTTATCCAGAGAGGCTTACAGTAGTGAGTCATTTAGCTGATTCTCTTATCCAGAGAGACTTACAGTAGTGAGTCATTTAGCTGATTCTCTTATCCAGAGAGACTTACAGTAGTGAGTCATTTAGCTGATTCTCTTATCCAGAGAGACTTACAGTAGTGAGTCATTTAGCTGACTCTCTTATCCAGAGAGACTTACAGTAGTGAGTCATTTAGCTGACTCTCTTATCCAGAGAGACTTACAGTAGTGAGTCATTTAGCTGACTCTCTTATCCAGAGAGACTTACAGTAGTGAGTCATTTAGCTGACTCTCTTATCCAGAGAGACTTACAGTAGTGAGTCATTTAGCTGATTCTCTTATCCAGAGAGACTTACAGTAGTGAGTCATTTAGCTGATTCTCTTATCCAGAGAGACTTACAGTAGTGAGTCATTTAGCTGATTCTCTTATCCAGAGAGACTTACAGTAGTGAGTCATTTAGCTGACTCTCTTATCCAGAGAGACTTACAGTAGTGAGTCATTTAGCTGACTCTCTTATTCAGTGAGTCATTTAGCTGACTCTCTTATTCAGTGAGTCATTTAGCTGACTCTCTTATTCAGTGAGTCATTTAGCTGACTCTCTTATCCAGAGAGACTTACAGTAGTGAGTCATTTAGCTGACTCTCTTATTCGGTGAGTCATTTAGCTGACTCTTATCCAGAGAGGCTTACAGTAGTGAGTCATTTAGCTGACTCTCTTATCCAGAGAGACTTACAGTAGTGAGTCATTTAGCTGACTCTCTTATCCAGAGAGACTTACAGTAGTGAGTCATTTAGCTGACTCTCTTATTCAGTGAGTCATTTAGCTGACTCTCTTATTCAGTGAGTCATTTAGCTGACTCTCTTATCCAGAGAGACTTACAGTAGTGAGTCATTTAGCTGACTCTCTTATCCAGTGAGTCATTTAGCTGACTCTCTTATTCAGTGAGTCATTTAGCTGACTCTCTTATTCAGTGAGTCATTTAGCTGACTCTCTTATTCAGTGAGTCATTTAGCTGACTCTTATCCAGTGAGTCATTTAGCTGACTCTTATCCAGTGAGTCATTTAGCTGACTCTTATCCAGTGAGTCATTTAGCTGACTCTCTTATCCAGTGAGTCATTTAGCTGACTCTCTTATCCAGTGAGTCATTTAGCTGATTCTCTTATCCAGAGAGACTTACAGTAGTGAGTCATTTAGCTGACTCTCTTATCCAGAGTCTTACAGTAGTGAGTCATTTAGCTGACTCTCTTATCCAGAGTCTTCAGTGATGAGTCATTTAGCTGACTCTCTTATTCAGTGAGTCATTTAGCTGACTCTCTTATCCAGAGTCTTACAGTAGTGAGCCATTTAGCTGACTCTCTTATCCAGTGAGTCATTTAGCTGACTCTCTTATCCAGTGAGTCATTTAGCTGACTCTCTTATCTAGAGTCTTACAGTAGTGAGTCATTTAGCTGACTCTCTTATTCAGTGAGTCATTTAGCTGACTCTTATCCAGAGAGACTTACAGTAGTGAGTCATTTAGCTGACTCTCTTATTCAGTGAGTCATTTAGCTGACTCTCTTATTCAGTGAGTCATTTAGCTGACTCTTATCCAGAGAGACTTACAGTAGTGAGTCATTTAGCAGACGCTCTTATACAGAGAGGCTTACAGTAGTGAGTCATTTAGCTGACTCTCTTATCCAGAGAGGCTTACAGTAGTGAGTCATTTAGCTGATTCTCTTATCCAGAGAGACTTACAGTAGTGAGTCATTTAGCAGACGCTCTTATACAGAGAGGCTTACAGTAGTGAGTCATTTAGCAGACGCTCTTATACAGAGAGACTTACAGTAGTGAGTCATTTAGCTGACTCTCTTATCCAGAGAGGCTTACAGTAGTGAGTCATTTAGCTGACTCTCTTATCCAGAGAGACTTACAGTAGTGAGTCATTTAGATGACTCTCTTATCCAGAGAGGCTTACAGTAGTGAGTCATTTAGCTGACTCTCTTATCCAGAGAGACTTACAGTAGTGAGTCATTTAGATGACTCTCTTATCCAGAGAGGCTTACAGTAGTGAGTCATTTAGCTGACTCTCTTATCCAGAGAGAATTACAGTAGTGAGTCATTTAGCTGATTCTCTTATCCAGAGAGACTTACAGTAGTGAGTCATTTAGCTGATTCTCTTATCCAGAGAGACTTACAGTAGTGAGTCATTTAGCTGACTCTCTTATCCAGAGAGACTTACAGTAGTGAGTCATTTAGCTGCCTCTCTTATCCAGAGTCTTACAGTAGTGAGTCATTTAGCTGACTCTCTTATCCAGAGAGACTTACAGTAGGAGTCATTTAGCTGACTCTCTTATCCAGAGAGACTTACAGTAGGAGTCATTTAGCTGACTCTCTTATCCAGTGAGTCATTTAGCTGACTCTCTTATTCAGTGAGTCATTTAGCTGACTCTCTTATCCAGAGTCTTACAGTAGTGAGTCATTTAGCTGACTCTCTTATTCAGTGAGTCATTTAGCTGACTCTCTTATTCAGTGAGTCATTTAGCTGACTCTCTTATCCAGAGTCTTACAGTAGAGAGTCATTTAGCTGACTCTCTTATTCAGTGAGTCATTTAGCTGACTCTCTTATTCAGTGAGTCATTTAGCTGACTCTCTTATTCAGTGAGACTTACAGTAGGGAGTCATTTAGCTGACTCTCTTATTCAGTGAGTCATTTAGCTGACTCTCTTATTCAGTGAGTCATTTAGCTGACTCTTATCCAGAGAGACTTACAGTAGTGAGTCATTTAGCAGACGCTCTTATACAGAGAGGCTTACAGTAGTGAGTCATTTAGCTGATTCTCTTATCCAGAGAGACTTACAGTAGTGAGTCATTTAGCTGACTCTCTTATCCAGAGAGGCTTACAGTAGTGAGTCATTTAGCTGATTCTCTTATACAGAGAGTTTTACAGTAGTGAGTCATTTAGCAGACGCTCTTATACAGAGAGACTTACAGTAGTGAGTCATTTAGCTGACTCTCTTATCCAGAGAGACTTACAGTAGTGAGTCATTTAGATGACTCTCTTATCCAGAGAGGCTTACAGTAGTGAGTCATTTAGCTGACTCTCTTATCCAGAGAGAATTACAGTAGTGAGTCATTTAGCTGATTCTCTTATCCAGAGAGACTTACAGTAGTGAGTCATTTAGCTGACTCTTATCCAGAGAGGCTAACAGTAGTGAGTCATTTAGCTGACTCTCTTATCCAGAGAGACTTACAGTAGTGAGTCATTTAGCTGATTCTCTTATCCAGAGAGACTTACAGTAGTGAGTCATTTAGCTGATTCTCTTATCCAGAGAGACTTACAGTAGTGAGTCATTTAGCTGATTCTCTTATCCAGAGAGAATTACAGTAGTGAGTCATTTAGCTGACTCTCTTATCCAGTGAGTCATTTAGCTGACTCTCTTATCCAGTGAGTCATTTAGCTGACTCTCTTATCCAGTGAGTCATTTAGCTGACTCTCTTATCCAGAGAGACTTACAGTAGTGAGTCATTTAGCTGACTCTCTTATCCAGAGTCTTACAGTAGTGAGTCATTTAGCTGACTCTCTTATCCAGTGAGTCATTTAGCTGACTCTCTTATCCAGAGAGACTTACAGTAGTGAGTCATTTAGCTGATTCTCTTATCCAGAGAGACTTACAGTAGTGAGTCATTTAGCTGACTCTCTTATCCAGAGAGACTTACAGTAGTGAGTCATTTAGCTGACTCTCTTATCCAGAGAGACTTACAGTAGTGAGTCATTTAGCTGACTCTCTTATCCAGAGAGACTTACAGTAGTGAGTCATTTAGCTGACTCTCTTATCCAGAGACTTACAGTAGTGAGTCATTTAGCTGACTCTCTTATCCAGAGAGGCTTACAGTAGTGAGTCATTTAGCTGATTCTCTTATCCAGAGAGACTTACAGTAGTGAGTCATTTGCTGACTCTCTTATCCAGAGAGATTTACAGTTACACGAAATTGGGGAGAAGAAAAACAAACAAAGAAACGAAACTATTGGAGCTGAACAGCCATTCAGTCCTTAGTGGTTCTACTGTATCTATCACCTTATTCAGTCCTTAGTGGTTCTACTGTATCTAACACCTTATTCAGTCCTTAGTGGTTCTACTGTATCTATCACCTTATTCAGTCCTTAGTGGTTCTACTGTATCTAACACCTTATTCAGTCCTTAGTGGTTCTACTGTATCTAACACCTTATTCAGTCCTTAGTGGTTCTACTGTATCTATCACCTTATTCAGTCCTTAGTGGTTCTACTGTATCTATCACCTTATTCAGTCCTTAGTGGTTCTACTGTATCTAACACCTTATTCAGTCCTTAGTGGTTCTACTGTATCTATCACCTTATTCAGTCCTTAGTGGTTCTACTGTATCTATCACCTTATTCAGTCCTTAGTGGTTCTACTGTATCTATCACCTTATTCAGTCCTTAGTGGTTCTACTGTATCTAACACCTTATTCAGTCCTTAGTGGTTCTACTGTATCTAACACCTTATTCAGTCCTTAGTGGTTCTACTGTATCTGTCACCTTATTCAGTCCTTAGTGGTTCTACTGTATCTATCACCTTATTCAGTCCTTAGTGGTTCTACTGTATCTATCACCTTATTCAGTCCTTAGTGGTTCTACTGTATCTATAACCTTATTCAGTCCTTAGTGGTTCTACTGTATCTATCACTTTATTCAGTCCTTAGTGGTTCTACTGTATCTAACACCTTATTCAGTCCTTAGTGGTTCTACTGTATCTAACACCTTATTCAGTCCTTAGTGGTCCTACTGTATCTAACACCTTATTCAGTCCTTAGTGGTCCTACTGTATCTAACACCTTATTCAGTCCTTAGTGGTTCTACTGTATCTATCACCTTATTCAGTCCTTAGTGGTTCTACTGTATCTAACACCTTATTCAGTCCTTAGTGGTTCTACTGTATCTAACACCTTATTCAGTCCTTAGTGGTTCTACTGTATCTATCACCTTATTCAGTCCTTAGTGGTTCTACTGTATCTATCACCTTATTCAGTCCTTAGTGGTTCTACTGTATCTAACACCTTATTCAGTCCTTAGTGGTTCTACTGTATCTATCACCTTATTCAGTCCTTAGTGGTTCTACTGTATCTAACACCTTATTCAGTCCTTAGTGGTTCTACTGTATCTAACACCTTATTCAGTCCTTAGTGGTTCTACTGTATCTAACACCTTATTCAGTCCTTAGTGGTTCTACTGTATCTATCACCTTATTCAGTCCTTAGTGGTTCTACTGTATCTAACACCTTATTCAGTCCTTAGTGGTTCTACTGTATCTAACACCTTATTCAGTCCTTAGTGGTTCTACTGTATCTATCACCTTATTCAGTCCTTAGTGGTTCTACTGTATCTAACACCTTATTCAGTCCTTAGTGGTTCTACTGTATCTAACACCTTATTCAGTCCTTAGTGGTTCTACTGTATCTAACACCTTATTCAGTCCTTAGTGGTTCTACTGTATCTAACACCTTATTCAGTCCTTAGTGGTTCTACTGTATCTAACACCTTATTCAGTCCTTAGTGGTCCTACTGTATCTAACACCTTATTCAGTCCTTAGTGGTCCTATCATCTAATGCACCTCTTAGCCAACTAGTGTTTCCAAACACTAACCACTCAGGCCTCTGTGTCCCAAATAGCACTAGGTGATTCATGGTCTGTTTGGATGCCCTGCTCCCCTGTGATGCTCCCTGCTCCCCTGTGATGCTCCCTGCTCCCCTGTGATGCTCCCTGCTCCCCTGTTTGATGCCCTGCTCCCCTGTGATGCTCCCTGCTCCCCTGTGATTCTCCCTGCTCCCCTGTGATGCTCCCTGCTCCCCTGTGATTCTCCCTGCTCCCCTGTTTGATGCCCTGCTCCCCTGTGATGCTCCCTGCTCCCCTGTGATGCTCCCTGCTCCCCTGTGATTCTCCCTGCTCCCCTGTTTGGTGCCCTGCTCCCCTGTTTGATGCCCTGCTCCCCTGTGATGCTCCCTGCTCCCCTGTTTGGTGCCCTGCTCCCCTGTGATTCTCCCTGCTCCCCTGTTTGGTGCCCTGCTCCCCTGTGATGCTCCCTGCTCCCCTGTTTGGTGCCCTGCTCCCCTGTGATGCTCCCTGCTCCCCTGTGATGCTCCCTGCTCCCCTGTTTGGTGCCCTGCTCCCCTGTGATTCTCCCTGCTCCCCTGTGATTCTCCCTGCTCCCCTGTGATTCTCCCTGCTCCCCTGTTTGGTGCCCTGCTCCCCTGTTTGATGCCCTGCTCCCCTGTGATGCTCCCTGCTCCCCTGTTTGCTCCCCTGTGCCCTGCTCCCCTGTTTGGTGCCCTGCTCCCCTGTTTGGTGCCCTGCTCCCCTGTGATTCTCCCTGCTCCCCTGTGATTCTCCCTGCTCCCCTGTGATTCTCCCTGCTCCCCTGTGATGCTCCCTGCTCCCCTGTTTGATGCCCTGCTCCCCTGTGATTCTCCCTGCTCCCCTGTGATTCTCCCTGCTCCCCTGTGATTCTCCCTGCTCCCCTGTGATTCTCCCTGCTCCCCTGTTTGGTGCCCTGCTCCCCTGTGATGCTCCCTGCTCCCCTGTTTGGTGCCCTGCTCCCCTGTGATGCTCCCCTGTTTGGTGCCCTGCTCCCCTGTGATGCTCCCTGCTCCCCTGTTTGATGCCCTGCTCCCCTGTGATGCTCCCTGCTCCCCTGTTTGGTGCCCTGCTCCCCTGTGATGCTCCCTGCTCCCCTGTTTGATGCCCTGCTCCCCTGTGATGCTCCCTGCTCCCCTGTGATTCTCCCTGCTCCCCTGTGATTCTCCCTGCTCCCCTGTTTGGTGCCCTGCTCCCCTGTGATGCTCCCTGCTCCCCTGTTTGGTGCCCTGCTCCCCTGTGATTCTCCCTGCTCCCCTGTTTGATGCCCTGCTCCCCTGTGATGCTCCCTGCTCCCCTGTTTGGTGCCCTGCTCCCCTGTGATGCTCCCTGCTCCCCTGTTTGGTGCCCTGCTCCCCTGTGATGCTCCCTGCTCCCCTGTTTGGTGCCCTGCTCCCCTGTGATTCTCCCTGCTCCCCTGTGATTCTCCCTGCTCCCCTGTGATGCTCCCTGGTCGTTCATGTATGACACATTTATTTGAAGTTTTCCCTATCATGCTTCCGTTCACACCGTTACCGAGGAGACATCTGGCGTGTGGCAGCCTGGCGGGCAGAGGGGCGGGAGCATCCTTCGTGTGACAGCAGCCCGCTCACCTGACAGCCTGCATGAATTACCTGGCGCCCGGCGCTGAGCGGGGGAGCAGAGCACGCCAAACAGAACTGGGGGAACAGTGAGGACACCAAACAGAACTGGGGGAACAGTGAGGACACCAAACAGAACTGGGGGAACAGTGAGGACACCAAACAGAACTGGGGGAACAGTGAGGACACCAAACAGAACTGGGGGAACAGTGAGGACACCAAACAGAACTGGGGGAACAGTGAGGACACCAAACAGAACTGGGGGAACAGTGAGGACACCAAACAGAACTGGGGGAACAGTGAGGACACCAAACAGAACTGGGGGAACAGTGAGGACACCAAACAGAACTGGGGGAACAGTGAGGACACCAAACAGAACTGGGGGAACAGTGAGGACACCAAACAGAACTGGGGGAACAGTGAGGACACCAAACAGAACTGGGGGAACAGTGAGGACACCA